>NW_022196912.1:120991257-121045844 GCF_008632895.1 Mastomys coucha | reverse complement strand
GTCTTCCTTCTTGAGTTCCTTGTGGTTTGTGGGTTGTTCTTCCTGTATTCCAAACTTCTGGGCTAATAGTGGTTTGTCTCTTAATGCATAAAAATTTTTTCGCATACTTTCTTATGACTCTTTTCTTAATTATTTTATAATGAGATTAAGAACTGTGAGAGAGGGTCTCAGTTTCCCTAGTAACAAGAGGCACCCCAGGGGGACTCTCTAAAATTTCTAAAGGTCTTATAGAATGAGTTAGAGTTAATCGACCATGGAGATAGAGATGAAGGTCCACCCTACCAGTGGAGCTTCACCCTGGGCTCCCTAAAAGGCTGCTGGGTGATAGAAAGCTGTGTACATTTGAGTTATAAGAACAAGAGCCTAGGATCTTAAAGTGGGGCCTTGTGATTCTGACCCTTGCGGATCTGCTTTTTCCTTTGCAAATCCTAAGATTAACAAGACAAAAGCCAGATGTACATCATCTTGCCTCAGTTTAATACTTAAGTATTGTGATAGGAACAGCATGGAGAGACAGGGAAGAAGAATGCAAGGAAGCACTGCTGGGTATGATTTATACACAGATAGCAGATTAATTACTCTTGTTTGTTTTCCATTGCTGTGATGAACACTAAGACCCAAACCAACCTGGAGCAGAGAGAGACGATTTGGCTTACATGTCCCTATCATAGTCCAGGAACTCAAGCAGGAACCTGGAGGCAGAGACTAAAGCAGAGGCCATGGGGGAGTGCTGCATACTGGTTTGCTCTACATGGCTTGTTCATCCTCTTTTCATTCAGCGTGCCGAATCACCTGGGTTGGTACCATCCACCATGAAGTGGGCATCAATCAACAATCAAGAAAATGTTCTACAGATTTATATACAGGTCGCTTTGGTGGAGGCATTTTCTCAGTTGAGGCTCTTCTTCTCAAACGACCTGAGCTTGTGTCAAGTTGATAAAAAGACTACTCTGCATGGGACTTCTTGAAAATGAACCTAGATAGAATTTTGATGAAACATCGTAGTCTTCTTGACCCTGAGCAAATTATAATAGCCCCTGAAAACCTAAGAACCAACTGGAATCCCCTAAGCCACCAGATCTTGTAGCTAAGACAGTGTGCCATTAAAGGGATTCATTTGAAAGCAGTGATCATTTCTTATTCTTTTGGAGAGTTTTAAGGAAGCCAGCAAAAGATGTACATCTTTCTCCTTGTGATTAGATGCATCTTTATTTAGCAAATTTCCCAAAAAGCTAGCTCAGAGGACACTGGGCTGAAAGGATCTGGAAGAGGGGGAACCTATCTGATTCCCTTGGGTCAGTTAATTCATCGTCTAGTGGAAGTCATAAACATACGTTCTGTCTGATTTTATTCACAAATTGAAAGACATCATATAAAAACCCTTTAACATATATTATTGAAAATATCTATTATGGTCTTCTAACTTAGTGAATTTGATTAAATCTCCAAGACAGAAAATAAGGCATTGTAACACACGTACCCATCTGGCGAAGGTCTTATTATCACGCGCCTTATTATGTTAAAAATGAATGGTCCTGGAAAATAATTTAGTGAGAGATGAACTTAGAGGAAGTAAAAGCATTGAGTGCTGAGCAAATTACCAAGTGAAATTGCTTCTCTAGGAAACTTTGGGCTCATTGTTAGAGCGGTTTAGTCTGCTCGAAATGTTTGCTCCGGGAGAATGCTTGTGTTCAACGCAAAATTTAATTTCCATGGCAGGAGGCTCGACAGCCTCCACAGGGCTAACACTTGTTGGTTGGGAGAGGGGCTGGTTCAAGAAGAGAGTCCTCTCTGTAATATGACAGCTCTGCCTTTTGATCCAGAAATGCAGGCAGCAGGTGCTCACCTGAATTGAGTGGCTATCTCCTATACGTATGGGGAAGACTTAGAGAGAATTTATTGTCGCTCATGCTGAAGAAGTTCTGTTCCTCATGGTGAAGGAGCAGTAGATCTAAAAAACTCGGTGGCCTGCCTTGTGGCCTTGGAGATTACAGAGGGCTTCATGAGCCAAGTTTGCTGGGTGTAGAGAGAAGAAATCAAGAGAGGAAGGCAACTCACTGGAGGAAACCTTAGAGCCGTCGTTACGAACCGTTCTAATGTTGTGACCTGTTAACATAAGTTCCTCATGTTTTGGTGACTCCAAGCCATAAAATTATTTTTGTTGCTGCTTCATAACTGTAATTTTACTACTGTTATGAAACACAATGTGAATATCTGTGTTGTTCTGTCTTAGGGAACCCCTGTTAAATGGTTGCTTGATCCCCCAAAGGGATCAGGATTTACAGGACTCATAGGCTTCATGTCCAAATCAATTCTGCTTTGAATTCAAGAAAAGACAATAAGAAGGCTCCCAGCTGGCTAGAGAAAGGATGGCTGGAGCTCCAGGAAAACCAGCAAAGCCAAACTTAGCAGTCTCAGGCCAGATCCCACAAGGCCTCTTCTGGCAGAGCTATGGAGGCACCACTGCACGTTTCCTAGTAAATTTCCCAACACTGCAGGTGGTTCACCTTCTCACACAGTCCTGCATCTGATTGTAACAGACTGAGCTGTGGATAAAGATGGCTTCTAAGAAAACCTCTGTCAATCCCAGGAAGGTGGACCTCCCAGGAGGTGGGTAAGTAGGAAATGCTGCTAGCTCAGAGCCTGCTCACTCTCTCCTCTGGACTTAGGCTTTCTCACCTGCTAAGAACAAACTCTAAAGCTCTTGTGACCTGCTGTGAGTCCTTCTCCCCAGGAGCCTGAGAGCTGAGATTGTGGCTGTGGTTGGGATTTGAAGGATTCTGGGGAGGTATCTTGCTGCCCACAGGAATGAAGGAGTGAAGAGGCTCTTTCTGCATAGGTTTCCGCCATTACAGTCTGCCAAGGTCATGGGATCATACACCGTGGGCTCAGTTTTCTGAGAACATAAGCCCCACATTATCATTCTTTTCTCACTGAAGCTGTCCCTGTCAGTGTTTTGGTCACACTGGGGACAGAGCTAACAAGTATAGCATCCAGAGAGGTTTAATCTGATACCTTTCTTCACTGGGCTACACTTTCAGCTCAAGAAGCTGTAGACTTCAAAGGCTTGCACCTTGAGGTGGTCATGGGCTACCTGTGCCCAATTGTCTTCTCTATCTGTCAGAATCTAGCTGAGGGTGCAGGGGTCAGTGTCATCATACCGTAGACGCCCTTCCCCCAATGCCCTTGGCACCACCTGGCATCATCCTACGTCAAAACACACAGTGCTTGGCTGTGTCAAGTGCTCACATCTCAGACACCCCTGAGTGCCTCCAGGCAGGGCTCTGTGATTCCAAACTCTCCCTTCAGCGCCAAGACCCTGGCCTCCACTCCTGTTTGTTGAGGGAAGGAAGGAGAAACAGGAGGCCTCCCCATTTTGGTCTCTGTAAATATTGACAAGCTTGCTTTCTCTCCTCACAGTCTGGTGTCACTATGTCTGCTGTTGCTGTATAAATGTGTGCAGAGCTGGCGAAGGTTCATTTGCTGCTATTGTGTAGAATGTGTGTGTATGTTTCCCTCTTTAGCTGCATAAAAAGCAAGCGTCTCCATAAATCTCCATACTGATCATATGCAAAAGAAAGAAAGAAAAAAAAAAAACCTTCAATGACTGTCCAAATTCTGAAGTGAGCGGGTACAGGCAATTGTAGTGAGGGGGAGATGGGCCAGCCACCGCAGCTCACTGAAAGTGCAACTCTTCTGGGACCCCCGCCCCCAGTATCCTTTATCCCAGCCTCTGTTCTCCCTCTAGGGGATCTCAAGATAATTGATTTAATTTATCACTGAGAATTTCCTTCTTAGGATGAGACCAAAACCCGAGAGCAGCCATGTCCACAGCAAGGAGGAATAATTAACAGATCTGAGTCCTGTTATCTCTTCTCAGGGACAGCTATCACCGAATAACACAGGCTGGCATGGTATTGTCCATCCCCCCTGTGTCAGCTTCCCGAGGGATGGAATGGTAGATGTTCACTGGCGTGTCCAAAAAGGCCAGTGATCCTGTAAAGCCATGAGGTATAGGAGTGACAGATGTGTGGAGACTTTTACAAAATCTAAGAAGGTGGAGCCTCTGTTCACCCTTGGAAGGGGCTGGGGGAAAGAGGAAGTCTCTTGAGTTTGATGAAGTACTTCTTAATTCATGTTGCTTTCTCCCCTTTATTCACAGGTACAGTTTGTCACTTACAAATGTCTTGTGTCATAAAACACAAAATCCTATTTTACTTAAATTGATCATGTCAGATGGTGGGTTGGGAGTTCAACCAAGCAATAGGAAAGTTCTGGAAGTGTCTGGCTCACATTGATTCATTTGCAGGTCAAGAAACCATAGACATCAAATTGAAATGCTCAGGAGGGTGAATTGTGTAGCTCCAAAACATGCATATGTCTTGGGCTTTGGTACCAGTGAATTTGACATTATTCATAAATAGACCTTGTGGCTAGACTAGGGTAAATGTCTTCAGAGTCCTTATGGTCAATGACAATTGTCCTTAAAAGTGACAGGAAACACAGTAGGCTATTTGACAATGAAAGCAAAATTCAGAGTAGTAAGTCTCCAAGCCAGGAACAGCAAAGCCATCTGCAGCCAACAGAATCTAGACAACACGTTGGAAGGCACAGAGTTGGGTACTCTGAATGGCTGTGGGGGAGGTCATCCAGGTCTTTCTCATGACTTCTACTAACTGTGAACATTCTTTGGTTTGTACATGATCCTCTCTTAATGCAGTCCTGGATTCCCCTTTGTGCAGGCCACTTCAGTGTCCAAACTCTCCTTTCTTAGAAGGATTCAGTCATGCTGGATTAGAATCCAATAACCTTACTTTCCCATTTCCTAGAACCTTATTTTCAAATCAGATCATGTGCATGTTGCTGGGGTTCATGACTTGCACATCTTTTAGTAAAATGCTATCCAACCTACAGTGAGAGGCACAGAATAGGTTCTCTTTCCCCTACAGCCTTCCCAAAGACTCAACCTCACTGACTCCTTGATTTTAGGAATCCTGGCTTCCAGAACAGGGGAGAATAAAATTTTATCTTAAGGTCCATGTGGCAGTTTATTACATTAGTTCCAGAAATGGGAAATCCTCACCTTGATAAGGGTAGTGACCCTCTTATCTCTCCTTCCTCTTGTTGACTGCACCATCACCTCTTTAACATCCCAGACTTCCAACTTTGAATTGAATTTACCTAATTTTAGTATGTTATGCAGAGTGCACATTTTGTTATATGATGGTTATTCCTGATTATTTAAGAGGCAGCATTCCTTGGTACAATGGTATATTTGATGGTAGATACTTTTTAAGTTAAAAAAGAACTACAGAATTCAGACCCAGTGGCTCATGGGACAGTGAGCAGGATGGAGAAAGACCCTGTTCCAATAATAAAAATTGAAAAGGAAAATAAACATCTAATTAGAGCAACATTTTCCTTCTGTATGCAGGCAATGGCATCATCATCGTGCAACATGTGGTGGTATTGCTGTTCTGAGCTGATGTCTCTACAGGCTTCTTGATGTTAATGTCTTGGTGGCAAGATGGCTGCAGATAACAGGCATCAGAGTTCCCCATGCTACACCCAAATCAGGAGCAAAAATCGACACTGCTGTGCAGACTTTCTTTGTGTGCCCCTTTCTGATCAGGGAAGAGTTACTTCCTAAGGTCCATGAGGGAGTTCCCAAATATTTACAGATGAGAACTCAAAATCCAGGTCACCACTCATTTATCTGCTAGACTAGGAAAGAGAATGCCCTGTGGGCTGAGTCTGTAGTCCTGGGTTACAGAGGAGGGTAAACAGGTGAGTATTCCATCAATGAAGCATGTGAGGCAGTCTACCAGGCCATGCTGGCTGGTGTTTTGTCAACTTGACACAAACATCAAACCTAGAGGTATCTGGAAAGAGGGAGTAGTAATTGAGAAAATGCCTCCGTAAGATTGGTATGTAGTCAAGACCCTGGGGAGTTTTCTTGATTGATGGTTGATGTAGGAGAACCCCTCCCACTCTGCTCCCACTTACCCATGGTAAGTGGTCCTGGGGTGTATGAGAACACAGGCAGAGCAAGCACGAGGGAGCAAGCGAGTCAGCAGTGTTTCTCCATAGACTCTGCTTCAGTTACTGTTTCCAGATTCCTGCCTTGAGTTGTGGACTAAAAAAATCTAAGACAATATAAAAACTTTCCTCCCCAAGTTGCTGTTGGTTGTGGTGTTTGATCACAGAAATAGAAAACAAGCTGAGGCATGGGTCATTTAGAGTTATGGCCTGCCTGGACATGTATCCTGTTGTGGCCATGGTCATGGTCATAATCCATCATTTTCTGTAATGGTTTGAATAAGGAGGGTCCCCAATAATCTAGGGTATTTGCACACATGGTTTCTAGTTTTTGACACTGTGAGGTTTAGAAAGTTTGGTCTCATTGGTCCACAGAGGTGGGCCTTGAAAGTCTAAGTCTCACACCAGCTGGAAGTTTGTTCTCTCTGCTTCCTGCTTGCAGTTCAGGATGTGAGCCCTCAGCCTTCTGGCTCTGCCACCAAGGTTGACTCTGCTTGGTGATCATAGACTCTATGTAACCCTCTGGAACTGCAAATCAGATGAACTCTTCTATAAGTTGCTTTGGGCATGGTATTAGAAAATAGAAAATTAACTAAAACTTGTTCAAACCTTAGTACAAATCAAATTGATTAGAGAAAGTGTCTAGATTAGGTTGGCCCTTAAGTATGTCTGAGTCGTCTTGATTGTCTTAATTAAGGTGGGAAGACCATGGGTGATTGTATTCCCTAGGCAAGGGAATCTGGATGAAATAGAGTAAAGACAGAAGAGTGGTCCTGCTTGCAGACATGTTAATCCATTTCTTTTCTTCTGACTGTGGATGTGATGTGACAAGCTGCTTCAAGTTCCAGCCCTAATTTCCCTGCAATGATGGCCTGTGACAGGGAATTGAGACCGGAATAAGCCCTTCCTCACCTAAATTGCTTTGGTCAGGGCATTTTGTCACAGCAATAGGAAACAAAAGTAAGACAGAAGAGATGGGAGGCCACTTGGTCCTCACAAGTGTGAACTGACCCAGCACCATCATGTGTGTTACCAGTCAATAAGTAAGAAACAGTGCTTATTTGGGGGACATCTTCTGATGTTTGCTAATGAAAAATAAAACTAAGGGGGAAGAAGAGGGGTTTTCAGCTCTCTGTTCTTTAGCCAGGACTTTATCCATTGGTCTGCAGTTGCCATACTTCAGCCCTGGAGTGTGGATAACCAGTGTGGATGCTGTGCTGTCCGTGTGGCTATGTATATTACCTCCTGGTCTGTTACTGCTCCCGGAGGGTTTTGTGAAAAGCTGTCTCTGAGCTGGATTCAAACCTACTGTACTCCTTTCCTACCTCTTTGATAATTTATTGTTTTGTTCACTTAGCAAAACTCCCTCCATTAACAAGTATCTTTGGAGCACATGTGCCAGGTCAACCCTTGCTTGGGGAGCCTCCAGTTTTGCTGTGTTTGCCCTGTGAACGAGATCTTGAATTTCTCACTTGCAGATGGAGGAATCAAGGCTGACTGATCAGCTCCCGAGTGTTCAGCAATGGGAGAACGACTGGGTAAAAAGAAAGCAGCGTGGACAATGAGCACTCATTTTTTACCTTGAAAATGAATTAGATCACCCTTCAGTTTGACATACCTCAAAGGACCTGAATGGAAAGACACTTCATTCCCGAACTCAGAAGCAAGAAATGACTTGTTCCTTTTGCTCACAGAATGCCTGTTGGCTTTTGCAAATCAAAGTAGGAATTGTTTAATGGATTTGGCTTTGAGTCTTAGCATCTTAAGAGAGAGGGAGGGGGTGAGGCAGGGAGAAAAGGAATCACAAACACATTAAGTTTGGTAACTGTCCGTTGATGGCCTCTTGAGTATAGGTAAGTGACTCCAGAGATGTGCATCCCAGGTCTGATTTCAAACTCAACCCAAGGAAATTGCTCTTCTCTTAGGGACCTTTGACCCTTTCTGCAGCTTTGGGTAGGATGGTGTCCTGTGTAATAAAGGACAAGGTTGGCTTGCTATGGCCCAGTTCAGCCCCCAATGCCAGTTCTTCACATTCCAGAAGAATTAAGTAATTACAGGGGTGGGGCACTCCTGTCACAAACAATATCTAATGCAGTCTACATTAGAAAGCAGAGGACTCCTAATGACATCAGATGCGGGTGCGGGAGGGACACCCAGACAGCAGCAGACACAGATGTCACACCAGGGTGGGCTGCTCTGTGGGGGGCTCCCTGGAGCAGAGACAGCCTGGAAATCCCCAGACTTCCATCATGCAGGGATGGTCCATGGGGCCTCTCTCATCAGCCTTTGCATGCTTGCACTTGACCAGGGTTTAAGCAGAGAATCAGAGCCTGAGTCAACTCAGAGAGGCAGAAGGAGAGACAGCTTGTGAACACAAAAGTGATAGACAGGGCTGGAGGACCAGGGTTCGAGGGTAATGCAGTGCCCATGGGACAGGTCATTGACTTACCGGTTCATTATTAGCCAAGTCTGAAGCTATCCCCATCCATCAGCTCTTCTTCTGTTACTGGTAATTTTAGAGTTTTATAAAAAATTTATGTGTGTGTATGTGTTTCTGTTTATTTGTGTGTCTGTGTATGTGTGTGTATATGTCTGTATGTGCATTTCTCTCTCTCTCCCTTTTCCTCTCCCTCCCCTTCCCCCCCCTCTCTGTGTGTGTGTGTGTGTGTGTGTGTGTGTGTGTGTCTTTTGTCCTTTTACTTTGTACCAAGTCCATACAGTGGCTGTGGAGGCCAGAAAAAGATGTCACATCCCTTGGAACCAGAGTACAGACTGGTGTGGGATGCCATGTAGATGCTGGGAATTAAACACAGGTCCTCTAGAAGAGCACTAAGTGTTCTTAACAGCTGATCCATCTCTTCAGCTGTTCTTGGAAATTTTGGCCAAAGTTTATACCTCTAGGAACACCTATACATTTAGTACTTGTGTTGTTTTTTTGCTTGTTTGTTTGTGTTAACTGATGGAGAAATTCTAGAAACCCTTTCTTTCTCTCAGTTGCATCTTCATCTGGCTGCCTCAGAATATGGCCCAGAGTTGGGGTCAGAGTTAGAGACAATAATACACAGAGAAGAGGGAACATACAGGGGCCAGCATGATGGCTAGGTGAATATAGATACTTATTGCCAAGTCTGAGGAACTGAGTTTTAACACAAGGTCCCACACAGTGGAGAGAGGGATCCAGTCCCACAAGTTGTGTTCTTTGCTCTATGATACACAAATATCTCCACACAGAGACTTACAATAAGTAAATGAATTAAACATAAGATTAAAAGAGAACATGAAACTCCTAGACTCACCTTAGACATCACCACTGCTGTTTTTGGCTCGATTTCTCTCAGTGTTTACTTCTTCATGCTTTTGGTATTGCTACAATGAGTCGTGGCTGGTCCCACTTAAAGGTTACCACCACCACTGTTATCTCTGCCACTACCCTGGTGACCACATCTACTTAACTTCTAGGATGATGGCTATTCCCACCACATTACCAGGTAAGCAACACATTGCTGACACCCGGGGCCTCCTTTTCTATTAGCATCCATCCACGGGTGAGGAATCGGCCATTACACAACTAATGACCTCAGCTGATTAATGATGAAATGGGGATTTTAAAGCAGGTATTTGTGTTCGACATCTTTAAATTAAAAATATAAATCCTGAAATGCTGTAAGACCCTAAATTTTCTTTCCTCCTTTCTTTCTTTCCTTCCCTTTCTTTCTTTCTTTCTTTCCTTCCTTCCTTCTTTCTTTCCTTCCTTCTTTCTTCCTTCCTTCTTTCTTTTCTTCTTTCTTCCTTCCTTCCCTCTTTCCTTCCTTCCTTCCTCTCTTCCTTTCTTTCTTTCTTTCTTTCTTTCTTTCTTTCTTTCTTTCTTTCTTTCTTTCTTTCTTTCTCTCTTTCTTCCTTTGACTCTTTCACCATAAACTAAGTAGAAGAATTGGAGTGTGACCTCACCTGGTTGCTTGCAATCACAATGCAGATTCACTAAACACAGTTTATAAAGTCCCCTCAGGCTAAGTGTTTAAAGGGTCATGAAGTATATTGAGTACTGAGTTGAAAATCGGGTCTCACACTTAACAAACCTCACTATCCCTATTCAAATGTCCTCAATCCCCAAATCATTCCTGATAAGAAATCCTTCTGGCTTCACTATTTTAGCAAAGGCATGGGAAGCCTTCACTTGGTAGCAGGTAAAGGGTTTTAGAGACATTACTCTGTTGTCTTCTGCTTTGGCTGTGTTGTCAGGTGAATAAAATAGCAAAGAAGGGGAGGGGCCAGCTCAGCTTGAAACCCCTGGAATTCTGTGGTTATCAACATTATTCATGTAACTAACTAATGAAATGATTCATGAGGTAGAGCCCCATGCCAGGCTCGAGGCTGGGGCCACCAGGATGAAGATGTTTACATTTTCCCAGTATGGATGAAATCCCAAAAATTGGGTCCTTGGGATTGGATCTATGTCCTTAGCCTTTCCTTGAGGAGAGCAGCCTCGGGCCCTATGGGTGGAGACACAGCAAGGAGACAGGCCATAGACCTAGCATTCAGGCTAGAATGGTAGCTTCCAGACCTATGCAAATAAATTTCTGTCATCCAGGCCATCTTGTCTGTGACATTTTGTTATGGCTGCCTGAGCAGACATGGCCACAACCCAAGTAAGGGCCTGGTAACTATCCTAGAAGCCCTTCAAGTCACGTCAGGGAACAAATGTGAACTAAACTGTCCACATGGCTGTGCACAGGACTTCCACACACCACCTCTTCACATCTTCTGCCCAGGATACCAGCTAGCCATCCTGTCCTCCCATTTGGCACTCAAGGTATAGCTGACATGGGTAGCCAGGTCCAGCATCCTCAGTGATAACCTGGGCTACTCTTCTCCAGAACTGAGCAGAGCTGTGTGTTGTTTGATTTTGTGCTTTGGAAAGAGCTGGCTTAATATTCTCTAGCCAAGCATGAGTTCCACCTGAACAGAAGTCGTTAACATAAAGTCATCTAAGGCCACTTTGATCCTGCCTGGAAATCCAGAGGACTAAGCATAGGGGGTTGGACTGATTAAGGGGAGTTGACAAAAGTGTTGGCCAGCAGCGGATCCCATGAACCAGAGCTGAACCCATGTTGAAGGAGATGCTCAAGGTCCAGGATTCCTTTCTATTGCAGGCCTGCCTAACCAGGCAACCTCCCTCCATCCTACCTAGGATGCACGACTGAGCTTACATTCTCCACTGTGCTTGTCACTTATGACAGCACAGGCCAGACTCTGCCCTGCTAACACATAGGTTTCCTGGGGGTTACAGTAGCGTGGGCCAAGGGTGCTCACGCTTTATTATAAAGGGCCTGCTGTATGATGGCTAAGACACAAAATAGTCTAGATAAATATTTGTTGACCAACTAGATAATCTTTAGAAACTGTTCTCCAAGATGAGACATATAAATGTCATTCAGCATGGCCTTGGGTTTGCTCTCTAAGCCAAGAGGAAGATCGAATTTTCTTGTGTAATATTGTTGGAGGAATATTTTAAGACTAAGTAAGAACTGGTTTACATCCTCTATTTAAATGCCACGGGTGTCGAACAAATCTATTTAAGCACCTCATATTAATCGCTCTTTGAATTGCTTATTTTTAATTAAGAGCTTGATTATTAAATGATAAAAATCTATTCGAGGCATGCTAATAATATGTGACTGTCTAGTGTGGTGATACTCTGGGCCTGGTCAGGAAGAAGCCTGTGACCCATGCAAATGATCCCAAGCCAGGAGTTGGCTCTGTTGATCAGCTTTTCTCAGATGCTGCTCCGCACAGGGTAGGCATCTGTACTCACTAATGAGATATGAGGGGCTGGAGGGTCGTGGAGCCCACAAGGCTTCCTGGCTTCCTGTTTCCCTAGAAGGATTTTGAGAGGAAACACTTGGATCTGTCTAGCATCTCTCTGTGTGCCTGTTACCTGACTTGTTGCTGTAATAAAATGCCTGAGCAAGTATCTCAAAGAAGGGAGGATTTTTTGACTCATAGTTTGAAGGTACAGTTCATCATAGTGTTGGGGAAGGCATGGCTGCTGGGGTGTAAGGCAACTGGTTACCATCAGGAAGCAGAGAGAGAGAGAAATGGATGCTCGTAGTCACTTCATCGTCTCCTTTTCATTAACTCTGGGACACTAGCTTATGGGAAGGCAGTGCTCTCAGTTCCATTAAATCTCTCTGGGAGCCATCCCCATAGACACGCTGAGAGTGTGTTTCCCATGATGATTCTGAACCAGTCAAGTTGACAATGAAGATGAACCATTACCATATGCGGTTCAGGGTCAGGGTTTCAAGGCTTACTGACCACACTCGGAAACTGGCCTCCCACTTCCTTCAAGTGTTTTGGTTCTGGTTATTACCTGTTTCCTGCTGGAACTCTAACAATTGTCATCTCTCCTGAGTCTGCATGCTGCAGGCCTCCACTGACAACCCAAGTGGGAAATAGATCCAAATGACCCAGGGGTATCTTATCTTTGTGAACAAAGGGACATGCCCCAGATAGATTCTGAGAAGTCTTCCTTAAGCACTTTTTATGGGATTAAGATTGATACTCATTATCTAGTTTAGTACTCTACTCTATTAAAGTACCATATTTTATTTTGCTGTTCTCACAATCCTGGCCTTTAAATCCTAGTCTTCAGTCCCTCATTCTGGCAAACTTTGACATGATGACACCATGCATGATTCCGCAGGTGAATTTGACAGTGCTACCTTGGGTTGTTGGCACCTGCTTGACTCTCCCACAGAATGAAAACTGTGTTCTTTGACACATCCCAGATGTGTTCATTGCTTTATTTTCATGGTAAAGTTTAACACTTGGGATTATCAAGCAGTTTTATAGTGGCATCTTATTCTTGCCTCTTCCTGCTCATGGACGGTTAGCATCCCTCATAACTTTCTCTTGTTTTACTTTGTGTGGCTCATTGTTTATTTGGAGATATACTTTACATATTTTGAATCATGGAACGTCTGTGTTCCAAACTTTCTTTACTGGCATGAAATTATATTTTATTCAATCCACTGAGGTTTTTGACATTAAACTTCACTTGAGGACTTTAGCATAATAAAAATTGTTAACTTTTTCTGAATAAAGTCGTCTTATTCTGATGGGTGTTTTTGTCAAATAAATAATATTTCTTAACTCTCATGTCATAGACCATTCTTTTGCACCACTTACTTGCAGTTTTAAGTGTTTTTAAACAATGGGTAATTTTTCTTTTTCTTTCTCTTTTTTCTTTTTTCTTCTCTTTCTCTTTGTTTATATTTGGCATTTACATTTACTCTAAGGAACAGAATGAGGACCAACAAGATGGTTCAGCCAGAAAGGATGCTTGCAGCCAAGACTGTGGACTATGGACCTGATTCAATCCCCAGAACCTACATGGCAGGAGAGACCTGACATTCTCAAGTTGTCTTCTGACCTTGGCATGTGTGTCCAGTGTGCAAACACACACACACACACACACACACACACACACACACACACAGTATTTTAAAAAGGAGTTAAGTGCTAATTATTTTGTATTTCTGTCTTTGTTATGAACACGTGGCTTCCCAAAGCCATGCATTAGGTCTTCATTGTGTCTCTGGCTGTATTAATTAGGAGTTTGGTGCAATGTGCTAAAACAGTCTTTGTTCCTCTTTGACCTAGATACTCTTGTTTCTTTCACATTTCAGAGCCAACTGTCCATTCTTCCCCTTAGCTCTTTTGCCTGGGGTGGGGGGGGAGACCCATCTTACCTTAGTCTGAACTCCCATCATCTTTCTATTTCATTTCTGAAGGACAAATGTGATTAGTCAGAACATTTCAGTCACAAGATCTGAAAATACCACAATCCAAACCATTCACTTCTAGATATGAGGAATGATAAAGGCAGTAGCCTCCTGTATGCCTCCAGAGAGAGGACCTGGGAAATGCTAGAAAGCTCTCCCCAAACCCACAGAAGCTCTGTCAAGGTAACTGGTAGAAGTGGGTACCAGGCATGTCTTAGATTGGCTGTGTAGCCAAGGATAATGTTGAACAACTGATCTTCCTCCTTCCCAAGTGCCAGGACTATAGGCATGCACCTCCATACCTGGTTTTGTTTGTTGGTTTTTGTTGTTGGCTTGTTTCTGTTTGTTGATTGTGTTTTCAGTGCACTGAATTGATTGGACCAGTATTCTTAAGTGCTGAGCCACCTGCCCAGCCCTTTCTCTTAGTGTTTTGAAGAATATTCCCATAATCCCTGTCCCCAGAGCCATGCACAGAGAACACAATGCCAGGAGAATGATTGGTAGCTTCAGAGGGATTACCTATTTATTAATTTGTAACTATTGCACGTTGATCTTCCTCTGTTCCGCCTGAGATGTCCCCAAATATCCCCATGAATGTACATTTTTAAGATCCAACTGGTCATTCACCACCCTTTTCAACCTTGAGGGTTTCAATTGTAGGAGAAAGGTTATGCTGGGTTATTCAAAGCATTACTTCCCATCTTTTTCTTGATTCTCCCCAGATATTCTTTCTCATGGATTCTATAGTTTGGGAAGTCTCTATCTTCTATTTATTTACCCATTAAAATGGCACTCCTACTTTTTCTCATTTAGCCCATAATAGCTACTTCATACACTCCTTCCAAGCTGCTGATCCATTCACCTCTGGAGGACATTTCTGCATTAATCATCTGTTTACTTCTAAAAATAACCGTGACTGGCTCTTCTTTGTACGCCACGCTCTAAGAAAAACCCTGGTGGGCTCTTCTTTGAACCCCATGCTCTTGGCCATCTGTTGGTTGGTTATTTTCCTTTTCTTTAGTTCTGAAGGTAGAATCTAGCACCACATCACCCCCAACCCCTACCTTTGCTTCTTGACACTGGCTCCTCATCAATGTAAGCCATTGTCTCCATTTATCTCCTGGGGGATGTCTGCCACCTGTGTTTATCTGTTGTCTACAAGTCTTCAATCCTTAGTTGTGAAATAGTGAAATAATATCTCATCCTTTTTTCAAGTAAGATCTGCTTCTTTCTTTCTTTCTTTCTTTCTTTCTTTTTTTTTTTTTTTTTTTTTTTTTTTTTTTTTTTTTTTTGCTTATGGACTGCATGCTATTGAAGATAGAGAGACACAATATTCTGGCTAGTTGACTGGGAGGTTCTCCAGGACACAGAACCAACAGCATGGAGTCAGGAGGAATCTGACAGCTCTACAGTGTGAGTGTTAAGAATGCCCAAGGCTACTCCTAGCCACCCCATGGAGTCAAGTCTGGACTCAATTCTTAACTCCACTTATGCCTGAAAATCTTGTTGCATTTCCTTGGGGTTGTAGTTTCTCTTGTGTCTTTATTGACAACTATCCTGTGCATCTGTAAGCCTACATATCTGTAAGCTGTAAGTGTGATGCTCTCTCTATCCTTATCCTGGGCCCTGTTATCATGTGTACATTCTTCTGATGCTTGGGGGAAGGGCCGTCACAGATGTAAACCCCAAAGGGCTTGCAAATACTCCCTGTCCTCCTTCCCATGAGCAGAAATCACAGACAGGGCGGCATGTTCAAGTTCCAAACACAAACCTCATATGTGCCTGTGACAGATTCTAGATTCTGACTTGAGTGTGGTGGTCAAAGTTGAGTACTCACATTCTGTTAGTATCTCTTATGAATTACATTTCTCATTAACTGGCTTCTTGTGAAAGATACAATCTGTCACTGCATGGGTGATACCTGGCCCCATACCCCCCTTTTCTTTACTTCATCCAGATGTTGTTTACCGAGATAGCCTTCTTCAAAATTTGACTCTGACACCCCATTCCTGAAGTTCCTTGGCCATAAACAGCCCAGGGACCTGATGGCCACTCAGTGAGTGACAGAGTACAGAGAGCCTTCCCAGGCTTGAGTTTGAATAGCTTGTCCCTTTAGGCTAAATGAGCCAACTGTTGTTCTCCTGGAAGACTGGAAAGATTTCTTTTTACTTCATTTGATCACCTTCTTTCTACTTGAGCAAAGACAAGTGAGGAATTGCTGGCCTGAACGGACGAGCTACCTATTCCAAGGAGCAAGATGAGACTCATAGGAAGTGTGACAAGACACACCCAGCCCTAGAAGGCAAGGCTGATGGTTCCAGCTTTCATCTGGAAAGGGTACATCTATCTACTGTGAAGCCATGCTGTGTCTCGAAGGTTTGGATGAGCAAATATAATCCAGTATATTTCCACTCCCCACTCCATTGCCTTACTTTCTTCTTAAAAAGATCCAAGTCACCAGGGATGCTGGTGCTTATCTTTAATAGCAGTACTTGAGAAGAAGAGGTAGGAGGATCTCTGTGAGTTTGAAGCTAGCCTGGTCTATAAGACCTCCAAGACAGCCAGGGCTAAATAGTGAGACTCCATTTCAACAAACAAATGTCCAAATGCCCTTGGTTGTGTGTTCTCCACCTTAGCTCCCATTTTTCTCATTACACTCTGCCTTTCCTAAACACATCTCCAGGCACTAAAGGAGAAATGTTTCCCTATAGTCTCCATCCATGGGGATCTGTGTTAACACTCTCCTCTGTCTCTGTCTCCAGTCTGTGGAATGCAGACTTTGTTCTTGTCCATTGGAAATGATCATCTTCTACTCCTTGAGAGAATATGGACCTGATCAAAACACTGGGAGCAAATCAAATCAGCTGCCCTAAGCAGTGTGGTCCCTTGCTTAGAGAGCATAGAGTTTAAAAGAGGTTTCCAGTGCATTTCCAGGGAGTTGTTTTTATCTACATGATGTAAGTATTTCTGAAAGCTTTTCAGGCACCCTGCCATGCCCTCATTTGTGAGCTAGACTTAGACACCAGAGACATGGTGATCTGGTGGGAGGGAGTGGGGTTTGATGGTAGACAGCCCTGAGCCCACCCTTTCCCCCCACAGTCCCTGAGGATGAATGCAGTACATTTCTTCCTGCAGTGAGGGAGAGATCCCACCTCTACAACCAGCCAAGTAACAGTAATCCAAAAATACCTTAGATCTTTACTGAGTCAGAAATATGCAGAAATGGTTTACCAGTTCCAGGTACTGAGTTCCAGTTGTTCTGATCCCTTTACCCCTCCATCTAAGCCTGAAGATTGGAGTTTGGATCCTCAATTTTAGTATCTGGGAGACAGAGGTGAGACCCTGGAGCAAGTTGACTAGCTGCATTGGCTGAAGTGTTGGTATATAGGTTTAACAAGAGACTTTGTCTCAAGATGAAGGATGGAGAATAGTTCAGGGAGACAAAGCCAGTATCAACCTCTGGCTTCTATTTGTAAATCTACATCCCAACCTACACACACACACAAACACACACAGACACACACACACACACACAGTAGAAACTTAAGGGTTCTTTGGGAAGTTGGTTGGATGGTGTTTTTGGTGGGGCACACATGTGAAGGAAAACTTTGTTAAAGTGGACACAGGTGAAAGACTAAGGCAGACTCATAAAGGAATGTTTCACTGAAGCAGACAGGTGAAAGAATGTTCTTTTAAAGCAAGCATGTGAAAGGACACGTGATGAAGGATTCTTTGCTAACAACATGCATGTATTGGTTTGCCTTACATTGTGTAGTTGAGTTGCATTTGTAGGGACTCCATAGAGAGAAATGCACTAAAAATTTTCTGGTAGTGTGCCACGGCTTCTTGCCACTTCTGCCAGCCTTGGCTGATTGGCAGGGTACTGTCTGTTGAGACAGACTCAGGTGCTGAGGCAAGGTACATGGAGGACACGTGATGTTTGTAGGGTATAGATAGGACTCGACAGACAGTGATGGAGACTGAGCTAGGCTTCCTGGTACAGCTAGCTGTGCAACGCTTGTGGATCTCACATCTTGCTGATATTAGCTTCCCTGAGAGAGGCACCATCAGAGAACTCCTGGCGTTCTTCCTGGTCCTATCTGCTGACTCGAACCAAGACTGAGGCCTGGCTGCCTCTGTTAGATAGTGCCACCACTTCTGATTCATGTCTGCTATCTGGACTCTGCCAAACCACACTGCTGGTGAGTCCATGAAGTGTTTATGAATGGATCCATCAGCCACTTCTAATCTGTGAACTGAACAGCTGATTTCTAGACAACATAAAGAACCTTTCTAAACAGGCCCACTTCCCCAGTACCGTTCCTTTTCCACTATCTCTTGTGGGTGGTGGGTTAAAAGGAGGGTTAAGGCATTTAAGAATCTTCATTAAAAGTAAGATTTAAAAATAATTCAAGTCACACACACATACACACACATATGGATACACACTACATACTCCATAAATGTGCCTTCCCAAAAGTAAAACAACAGCAATAAAATCAACCCCAGAAATCTCAGAACGAGCATTGTTCATAGAGGAATTTAAAGTAAATGGTAGAAGATAGAAAAAGGTACTTACACTGAGGGGGTTTCCAACAGGGGCTCTGAGGCCACAGGGCCAGGAAGACCCTTCTATCTGTTCCCTGCAAGCCAGGAAAGGCTGTGCACTAGCTGTCATCTTCCTGTGACTTCTTGCTACATGGCTTGTTCAAACTATAGGTAGCATGTCTCTTTGCTTTTCTGTTGTTGTCATAACATTCCCTGACAGAAGCAGCCAGAAGTGATGGTTTATTCTGGCTCACAGTTCAAAGGCACATCATGGGAAAGAGATGCAGCAGCTGTCTAGTTCTACCCATGGCCAGGAAGCAGAGCCAGGGAAAGGCTGTGTTCTGCTCACTTTCTTCGTTTTTATAGTCTAGGATCCTGTAGCTTAGGGGATGGTGCCACCAACAGTGGCTAGATCTTCCCATCTCAGTTAACCTATGTGTAGGAGGAACAGAAAGGCCCTCCTGCCAGGACGCTGGCCACTTCCTCATTGCAGCTGCAGAGGTAACTTCCAAATGAGGGCCAAACTGAAGCCTGCCTGACAGCATAGAGATTGGTGATGCAGCCAATGGCAGCCAATCGAGAAACTGCCACTTGGAGGACACACTTGCTTGGCACCAATGAGACACAGGTGGAAGGTATAAAGGATGCTCCCTGAGAATTAATAAAGGAACTTGCTGCCCCATTCTCTCCTGCCCCTGGAGTTTAAGCTGTTGATTCTGTGCCTTCTCACCAACTGTCCTCAAGGGGGGATGCTGGGCAGGACGGAGGACTCAGGCAACACCTATTCACTGCAATGTACCAGTGAGGCCCAGAGGCCCATATTCCAGGTGATTCTACAAACTGTCAAGTTGATGGTTGAGATGGGTAATCATCTCAGAAGCAGAAATCTTCCACTGGTCTCTTCAGTGACAATGGCTTACAAAACGTGCTTTGTGCATTTCTCATTTATCAGCTTGCCTATACTGAGAAGTCCACCTTTTGCCCCCATTTTTCTTAGAAATGGAAAAATAAGGGGTTCTCTGGGTTTCAGCAGATTTGGAATTCACCTGAGTCTAGAGCTCACCAAAAGTTCCATGAGAATCCATGTAAAGGTCTAGGAGAGCTAACTCAGTTGGTAAAATGCTTGTCTCTCAAGTATGATGACAGGGTTTTGATGCACACAGTCCACATAAAAAGCCAACTATTGAGGCTCAAGCTTGTAATCTCAGAGAGAGAGAGAGAGAGAGAGAGAGAGAGAGAGAGAGAGAGAGAGAGAGAGAGAGAGAGAGATGGGAAGCAGAGACAGGTGAATCGGTGAATCTCTGGAGCTTGCTAGCCAGCTAGCCTAGACTGTTTGATGAAGTTCCAGGTCAATGACAGACCCTGTCTCAAAGAAAAGGTAAAAGATTCATAAAGAACAGCACCTTATATCGACTTCTGACCTCAACATACAGACAAGCACTCTAGAACACCTGTGTCCACACTCAGAAACAGGCAAGCACACAGAGACAGAAACATATATGTGCACACACATACAATGTGTGTGTGTGTGTGTGTGGGGTATGGTAAAGAGGGGAGAAGCTAACAGCAGGCCTTGTTGGCTTTCTAAGTACAGTATAGACCAGTCTCTGTCAAAGGCTGAACTGAGCATGCCTAACCCTGAGGCTGATGGGTAGGCATGTTTCAAAAGCAGGTGTGGGTCTGAATTCTATCACACAGCATATGGCAGCTTTTTCCCTGCATTGCCATGTCTATGTACCTCAGCCTCTCTGATTTGCTTTCCCCTTCTCTTCCTGAGGAAACTGGGTCTCCTCAGACATCTCTGAAGCATGCCCCTGCTGCAGAGAACAAAGGAGGACCAGTATCACAGACAAATATATGGCCATGGCAGTCAGAATCACTGAAACCAAATGGAAGCCAACGAGAAAAATGAAAATCCGAATAAGGCTCAGCAGGTCTTAGCTCATGGGTGCAAAAGATGATCTCCAAATTACCCTCAGGCAGGAATGGTGCGGGTGGGGAGTGTGGTTCAAGACCTCTGAACCTCAGACCCTGGCTGGAGGGGTTGGGAAGGGGGCTTATGTATCTTTTGTTCTTATGTCATGTTCACACTATTTCTGAGGCAGCTGGGACATTTCCTGAGTATGACTGAGTGACTCTTTGGAAGGCAGGCAGCGGCAGATGGGCAAGTGTGAAAATGTGATCTATCTGGGAGCTCATGCTAGGCAAGGCAAGCACAGCACCGCTGGAGTCACAGCCTTCTGGGAGGGGGGGCTGCTCTCAATTCACAGCCAGAGAACTGGGACTAGCATTTAGCTTTGGGGAGGGAGTGGACAGGGTGTCCAAGAAACTGGGGACTCAGCCTCCTTTTCAGGAAGGCCCTTCCTAAATCCCTCACTTATAGCCATTCCTATTGTATGTATGGTGCCGTTTGCATTGAAGATGTAAGGGAACAGATTTGGAGCCCTCTCTCCTCCTGTACTATTTGTAAGGTAGTATCGGGGCCAGCCACTCTTAGACAGACCAAACCAGAAAAGAGAGATGGACAGACAGACACAGAGCCAGCTTGATCTGAGGAGACAGATCTGGTCTGAAATAAAGCAACTATGATCATTGTTTCCACAGATGTGAAAAAGAACAGACCAAACGACCAAACACAGGAAACATTCCCACCCCAAAGGAAACAGAAGAAGGCACGGTTTCCATTGAAAAGAGGAGAATTCCAGGAGAAGCTCTGGCTTCTCCTAGGAGCCCTACAGAAGGGTCTTTGAATAGACAAGGCAACTCTACTGGAAGAGGCTGTTGATGCCCAACCTGGGAGGACGGAGTTCAGCTTGCCAAGTATAGAAAGCTGAGAGTATCTGGGTGGGAGACAGCACTGCACAGACACAGGTCCAGGTCAAGTAGAGGGTATGGGAAGGCAGAGCCGCAAGGAAGAGATGTCGGTAGATCAACCATCTCCTTACTCACCACCCTCAGCTCTCAATGTCTTGGCAAGTGGAATAAGATACAGAACCCTTGGTTGTTCGTTGGGGTGAAATGTCGTGAACCAGTTGAACTTTCACTCTTGCGGTAGCCTAAAGTGACCTTGAGTTTCTGAAACCCCAGCCCCCACTAACTGAGTTCAGGCCCCACTATGCCCAGCTTCATTTTAAAGTCTTAATGTAAGGTAAACTATTCTACAGGTGAATGCTTGAAATTCAGGATTTAAGGATCCTTTCAAGACCCCCACACAAACCCAGAACAACTCAAACAGGAGGCAGGTGTTAATCAGTTAATTCAGTTTTAAAATTGAAGCAATAATGCTTTCTGTAGTATTCGTTTAAGTTGTTTTTATTTTTTTGTTTGTTTGGTTGGTTGGTGTTTTGGTTTTTTGTGTGTTTTTTTGTTTTTGTTTTTATTGTGGGTTGTTTTTTTAGCATGTTTATGTTCTAATCAAGCTGGTCCCACATAAACTACCTCTGGATTTCTGGGATATATGACAAAGTTAATTCCAGTATTTTTAAACACAATCCCCCTTAGAACATTATAATAACACAATCACTGATTCCTCAATTTTAAAATTCAATTTGCATTGTTTTTTTTTTCTAGCTTAGTCAAAACTCAAATCTCTCTTCTTCCTTGCAGTAAGGATTTTCCCATTAGACACCAGAGTACTTGGCAAACCAGAACAAGAAAATACACTTGGTCTGGTAGTGATGGCCTCTAAAGCCAACTCTCTGGGAGCCTGAGGCAGGAGGATCACTGGTCAAGGGCAGTCTGGGTGAGAGAGTAGCTTACAGAGTAGGACTGGAAGAGCCCACAGGACGGCAGGAAGGGTACCTTTCAGCTTGTTCATCCTTGAACTAGGTCATCTAATTTTCCTTTCAACTCTCAGACTCTGTGGGTGGTGAAAGATCAGCCATTAATGCAGAGAGAAAGCCGAGGCCCTGGCCAGTTTCTCTCCCTGCTGCCTCCAATTGAATTGGATGGACATTTTTGTCTAGTGCTAGAGATCGAACCCAGATATCTGCCCATGTTCACAACTGGAGGTAGCAGGGAGAGAAACTGTTCTCCAGTTCTTGACCTGCATTTCCACTCCTGCTCAGGGACCAGGAAGGAACACAGACACATTTCCCATCTTAGCCTACTGTGTGGAGCTGAACTTGGAGAACTGGCTCCTTTCTTCTGATTTGTGGGAACAAACTGTTATTGATTCCGTCCCTACTGCTTCCAACCTCTCTGAAGGGTTAGCTCATGCAGAATGCTGAAAGCCATGACCACAGACCTGCAGCTCTCCCAGACCTGGTCCAGTGCCCAGTTCCTGCAGGACGAGTCATCCAGGAGCAATTAATAATGAAAATGGCTGATTTATAACCAGGCCCATTCCAGAGGAGCGAGAGTGTGTGTGAAAGGGTTAGCCATAGTGATTCTTCTCATCAATAATACACTATACTCTAGTGACTCATGGACAATGTGGGCAGGCCCTTCCGAGAGCCAGCGAGTATGCAGGAGCATGGCTCACCTCTCAGGACAGTCTTTCACCTGTGCTCATCGGCATCTTCCTCCCACCAGGCCACCAGGTTTCTGCCTAGCTCAGCTCAGCGCAGCAGGTGCCTGCTTCCTGCCTCATCTTCTCCCTTCTTCCTCCTAGCATTTCTCCTCCCCCACCTTCTCCTTCCCTCTTCTTCCTTAGATCTGCTCTCAGTTGTTCTTCCGCCCTTCCAGTGTCTCTCATTTCTGCCTCTCTCCTTCCTATGTCATAACTCCCTCTTCGTCTTGTCTTTTAGTTTATTTCATGAAGCTACAATAGTCTACCTGGGGCTAGACGCATTATAAGCAACAGGGACTTAGAGCAGCTGGTCTGGGGAGGTTTTCCTGATGTATTCCACATGGCAGAGGGCAGGACGAGCCGGCAAGATGCCCCAAATGATATTAATGAAGTAACTCTCAAACCTTGATTGCTTAACATTAAAATCTCTCTGCTAATACTATCACATTGGGAACATGCAAATGTCTGAGGGGATTACATTTTCACATAAAGTTCTGATGAAGTCAAAGATGCAAACCACAGCCCTCTCCTCTGTCTTTTTCCCAAAAGTCAAGCCTTGGAACACTGAATCAAAAAGACCTTTAGTCAAGAACTTATGGGGCTTGGGAGGGCATCTGATCAACCAGGGATGCGGTGCAAGGGAAGATCCTACTCAAGTAGACAGAGCTGAGGCCTGGGATGCTGAAGTTCCCACAAGCCACTGGGTGATGCAGATGGTCTGGGGTCTGGCATCACACTCTATGAGTACCAAAGCTTTGCCAACGTATCTGTTTCAAGTCCATTGACAGGAACAAGATTTGGGATTCTGTCTGGGGAGGAAGAGTGCTACCTGGGTCTAGCCACTCTGAGGTGTCAACAGGATATGAATCTGACTATCTCCAGATCCCAAGTTAGAAGGCCAATGCCCTCCCCTACCTTTTCTGAAGCTAGACATTTCATGTTGACACTTTATTTTCATACCTGTTTCTTGGGGTCCAGAAACCCCAGTCTTCCCACTAGAGGCGAGGTGGAAGTCATGGCCTTGGACTCATGCAGTCTTCAGGATTCACATTTACAGTCTGCAGAAGCTGGCTCCCCTATGTTTTCAGCTTTGCTGTTTTTAAAGTGACTGTCACTCTTCTGTAAGATGATCATAAGGATTAACGTGGGGTGGGACCAGAGCACCTAGGTCTGAGCCAGTACTCACAGGCAGTCAACTTTAGCCCTTCCCACCTTAAAGGTGGCAGCACCAGATAGTCTACTGGTGTTCTCAGTGGAAAGTGTGGGGAAGCAAGGCTGGGCAGAAAGTCCGTCCTTCTTGCTTCTTAGGGTCCCTCCTCCCTCCTATGGGCCACAATATGTGCCCTGATTGGTTTTATTGTCAGCTGAATACAACCTAGAGAGAAGAGGGGGAACTTTATTTGAATATTGCTTCATTCAGGTAGTCTTTATGGGCCATTGTCATGATTGCTGATTGATATGAGGGCACTGCCAAGTACTCTCATCAGATTGTCCCCAAATGTATATATAGTAGTAACCCTGGTCTAAAACTAGTAAAGACACAAGTGTGTGTGTGTGTGTGTGTGTGTGTGTGTGTGTGTGTGACTTTATAACTTCTACTTTCTGAGGTTAGTCACATATAGTATTTCAGTGTAAAGATAAAGAAAATCCATTCCTAAAGCACAAAAGAAAGAGGGCACTGCCCACTGTGGGTGGCACCATCCCTAGTAAGGTGGGCCCAGCCTGTATAAAAAAACTGGCTAAGCATCAGCCTGTGAGGGAACCTTAAGCAATATTATTCCATGATTTCTACTTGAGTTCTTGCTCTGATATCTCTCAGTGCTTGGTGATAAATTCTGATGCTCAAGTGAAAGCTGAAATAGACCCTCACACCTCCCCCCAGCTGTTTTGGGTCAGGGTGTTTTGTCACAGCTTTAGGAAGCAAGCCATAACAGCAGACAGGAGCCTGGAGCCCAGAGACCAGAGGATTTCCTACACTGCTCCTGGGTATTAGAGGTCAGTGAAAGTAATGCTCAAGGCTCCAAATTCTCATTTGGTAAACTCTAGCTGCTGACCTCAGACTTTTAAGTTCTTTCATCTTCTTATTATCCATTGTACTGCCACCAGCTCTCAAAGCACAAAGAAAATTTCCAAACCTCCAAAACAATGAAACGAATACACCTCACCTGGGCCACATCTCTCTGGTCTTACTGGGCTAGCTTCAGAGTTAAAATCCAGAGTCAGTGGATCCCACAGTTGGGATGCTGAGGCTGGAGGACTGAGAGTTCTGGACCAAGCTGTCTATACAGAGAGATCTTGCCCCTGCAACAAAGAGAAAGGAAATCTGAAGATGAAAGACTTGCCTAAAATGACCCCAAGGAGACAAAAGCTGCATTAGTCTCTCTCTCTCTCTCTCTCTCTCTCTCTCTCTCTCTCTCTCTCTCTCTCTCTCTCTCTCTCTCTCTCTCTTTCTCTCTTGCCCCCTGCCTACACCGCCCACCACCCACTCTCATACTTCCTCTTCCCCTCAAACCTCATTTTACCTTGTTGACCTTTATTTCTCCAGAATGCACCTGGTTCCTTTCCCTTACAGGTACACAGGGCTCATTACATTGGGGAATTTGAAGTGGTCTACACTTTGGTTTTGCACCCAGCTTTGAATGTCATGTGAAGCCCCTGGGGTCCCCTCAACATAATGCAGCCAACAGGAGCCCTGGATCTATTTCCTGGGGAAGAACTTTTCTTCAACAGCCTGAGAACCAGTGTGGGGATGGGAGGTGCTGAGGATTCTCCATGGAGGAACAGGAGGTGGGCTCTGCTCTGGGCGGGGATGTGGGGGCTTCATTGGCTGTGACTCACTGAAGTCACTCCTCTGGTTGCCATCATCGTTCTTCCTTGGGAGATGTAAATGACAGTTCTCACTCCTGCAGCCCAGGACAGGACTATCTGTCTGGTCCAGTGTCCCTCTGCGGCTCTCACAGCCATGGTGAGGTTCAGCAGAGGAGACAGTCAAGGCACACACATTAGAATCCTCCCTGCACCTCATTCCCTGCTGCCCCTCAATCCATTCCTCTCACCCCACCCCTTACTTCTCCTGGTCCTTTGGTCTTGTTTCCCCCGAGCTCCGTAAGGCCAGTCTTGGCCAGAATGCCCTTGCTATGAGTCCACCTCCTTTTTGTTCTGTGTGCTTCCTGGTTTCATTTTTTTTTTGCATGTATCACAGAGCTGAATACATTTACATTTAGATTTCAGAAAACAGGAAAGGTAAAACGTTCACTTAAATTTAATTACAGACCGAAAATATGATTAAAGCAGATGGTTTTAGCAAACATGTTGGGCGTGGTGGTTTTTTTTTTTAAGTTTCCTTTTTTTTTAATAGAGAAAAATCAACAATGCATTTCGCTCTCCTCTTTTCCTGGGTGTCTTCTCTCCATGTGGGCTTGTCATCTCTCAACTCCTTTCTTAATTCTCCCCCTCTCCCCCTGCCTCTCTTTCTTGATTTCTCAAAGTCTCTGGATCACAGCCAATGATGGCTTCCAGCCAAGGTGCCCACAGTAAAATGTGAAGTAAAAATGAGTGGCTTTTCTGCTGTCCCCATACAGTCTGTCCACAGTGTGGCTGGAGGTAGAGGGAGGGCAGATGCTTCTGCAGCCCCGATTTGATGGATCCTTGTGGCAAGCTGGGAGAGAAAGGTCATCTTACAGTAGGAAACTCAAGACTGATGGAGGAGCTCAGCAGAAAGATGCATGAGGCACTCTCATTTGGTTCTTTAAAGATTTAGTTTTGTATGATTTATTTTTTATGTATGTATCTATGTATATGTAGCTGTCCGTACATGGGTGGTACTGGGTCTCCTAGAATTGAAGAGAGATGGTTGTGAGTCACCTGATGTAGGTGCTGGGAACCAAAATCAAATCCTAAACAGGATACTGCACTCTTACCCATCGAGCCATTCTCTAGTATCTTCTCCATCACTTGGGAGAGCCATGCTCCTTGCCTTCACCTCTGACTGCGAGTCTGCTGTGGGATGCTCTCCTTGTAGCTGATACAGAAGTACACAGTGGGTTGGTGTGAGACTTGACACTTGAAGAGCAGGCAGTCCTGAAGAGAGGGGTCTGTCAGTACAAGGCCAGATGTTAATGCTTTTTCACTCACCGAATGTCCCCTACCTGCCACATGGAAGAAGGGACCACAGAGTACAAAACCTGACTTGACTCGCTACTGTCACAACACCTAGAGACTTAGGACTTCACTCCATCCAGTGTTGTCTGGGTCAAAAGTTTAAAAACCTGTAATCAAGATTTTGACACTAGGCCATGTTTCCAAGCCACAGTTGGCTGCCGCAGATACATGCCTTACCTTTTCCAGCTCCTGAGGGCCAACCACACTCCTTGGCTAGTGGTTCCTTCATCAGCCCCTTCCTCCCACATCTGCCCCCTGCCCTCTCCTTTACCACCACAAGATGGATCTTTCATCTGACCACACTGCTACTGTTTAGGGAACATCCCTTAGGCTCATTTGGATAACCAACCTCTCCTCGTCGAGATTTATAACTTGACCATATCAGAGACAACCTTTCTGCCAGTTAGTAGCAGGTACACAGGTTCCAAGAATCACAGCTACTTTGGGTGGTGTTAGTATGTCAACCAAAGGGACTTGCTGGTTCCTCTGTCACACCACTGGTGACTATTGTTAGTGCTGGAAATACAAGATTTGAGATAGTCACAGGCTATAGCAGATACTTCTGTCTGATTCAGCTAAGCACCCTTTCTGTGCACAGTACAGTGATGATGTGGCTTCTCCAGGTTACGTCCCTCCCCTCCCCTGAAGTGTGAACAGCAGCTCAGTGCATAGAAACATAGCACATGAGGATCTCGGAGGGAGCATCAGTGAGCTCAGTGAGCTGGGGGCAGGGAAGCTTGCCCTGTCAATCACTTGGCCTCCTTTACTTCCCCAACCAAACTTCCATAAACCTGATGCTCACAAACACCGGTGCTATGGATAGGTAGGCACAATAAGCAGACAGAGACCTCAGCAATGAGAGTCAGACTGGCCTGCGAACTGTATTCTAGCCACATCTGAAAGCATCTTGAGATGATGACAGGGAGACAGGAAAGAATCCCCACTGTAGTGATCCCCAGTACTCCCCCCTCTCCCTCTCCCTCTCCCTCTCCCTCTCCCTCTCCCTCTCCCTCTCCCTCTCTTCTGTCTCTCTCCGTCTCTCTGTCTCTCTGTCTCTCCCTTTGACCCTGTCTGTCTCTCTGTCTTTCTCTCTCTTTATTTAACTATTTATGTTAACAGTTCCTACAAAACAAATAAACAGGAGAGGGTAGCACATCCCTGTCTCTAATCAAAGACCTCAGGAGGCAAAGGCAAGGGAATCATCACAAGTTTGAAGCCAGCTAGGATGACATAGCAAAGACCTAGTCTTAAAAAACAAACAAACAAACAAACAAACAAACAAAAACAAATGAGTCTACCTGTGTGCAGTGCATTCATTAGAAGGCCTGCTCAGAACTCAGCCTCTGAAAACACGTAAAACTGAGCCTGGCACATACCCATTGTCACAGCGCTTAGGACGGCAGACATGAGGATCAGAATGTTCAAGATCATCTTCAGTTACAAAGAGAGGGCAAGGCCACACTAGGTTCCTCTAGGTCCTGTCTCCAAACAAATATAAGTGAATAAATAAAAAATATTGAAACAACAACAACAAAAAAAAAAAACCCCTGCAACAATCAAAAGCCCCAAAGTACAAAAAACAAAATATCAATTTGAACAGAGCTGGAATGTTTAAACCGAGTTATTTTTAGTAGATGGATTTACGGAGCCTCAAAAGGCGATTGTAAGGGAGGTATGTGGATGAATTCCTCGTGCCGTATGTGTGGGATGTCCGCATCCTAATAAAAGAAAGGAAGGAGGAGAACACTTGTGGAAAACTACTCACTCATATTTTCAAGTAACATCTTTTCTAAAGGAATCAAATTCATATATTAGCAATTCAGAGACAGATAATCAAACAAAGGTTAAAAAAGATGGGCCTCCAATCTGACAGGAGAGCGTGGTTTAGGGTGCCGGTGCCGAGGACTTTAGTGTTTCCTTTCATATCTCCACTCCACATTATACGATGCAATAACCTTTGCTCGGTGCAGATATTAAAACCCTGTGCTTTGAACATGTTTTTGTACAACTGAGTAAACAAAAGAATATTATTGATTATGCTCCCCAGAGGAAAACCTTAATATCTCTTCATCATTAGGGTTGTAGGGATGTGTGACTGAAAAGATTGTCTCAAGTCTCCAACCGAGCAGGATTGCTACAGGTCTTTCTGCAAGCATTCCTGAAGACTAGAGCAAGACACTGGGTAATGTGTTGCCAGAAGCCACAGCTAGATCACTGGAAGACAGTGGCATTTTTTTTTTTTCTGTCAGCTTGTGTTTGTGGGGAAGGACATTATCAATGGCTTGTTGACATCCTTCTGTCTGTCATCTTGGCTCCTTAACCTGTCTTCAGAGTAAGCAGGAGTCAACAGGAGGTTTGAGGATAAGAAAGCATGGGGTGGGAGGCACTGGCCTGTTCTGTGCTGTGCCTAGCTCTAGAAATGCGAACTAAGAAATTTGGGTCAGTAGAGTAGGGGAAAGGGGCAGGAAAATAAGAAAACAGAGTTGCTGGGCTAGAGCCAGGAAGCATGTGGCAAAAGAGGCCGGGAGGTAGAGGACAGGGGGATTGAGTGGAGCTTGGAATACATAGTGAGTACCAAGTGACCTGGGCCTGTATACCTGGAGCTTGTCAGAAGAAAAGGCAAAATGTGTGTTTAGTAAATACTCTACATGTGCTCCTTAGCTTTTCTCAACTTGACACAAACCTGGGAAGACAAAATAATCTCAGCTGAAGAACTGACTCCATCACATTGCCCTGAGTGTATGTCTATAAAGTGAATTTTAAGTTGCTAATTGTTAAGGGAGGGTATAGCTCACAGTGAGCAGATCCATTCCTAGGGGTGGGGGTGGGGCTGTTCAAGAAAGGGAGTTGAGCAAGCCAGAGAAAGCAGGTCAGTAAGCAGAGTTCCTCTGTGGTCTCTGCTTCAGTTCCTTCCTCCTTCGTTCCCTAGCTTCCATTGATGATGGATTATAACCTCTGAGCTAAAAGAAACCATTTCTTCTTCATGTTTCTTTTTGTCATGATGCTTATCAGAGCATCAGGGAAGCTACCTGGGATACCATGTATGGCATACGTCTTTCCTGTGTGCTGTGTGATTTCCCAAGAGATGTGCACAGATATCTGTTCACCCCCAGGTAGAATGTGGATGCCGAATCCAAGAAAGGACTCCATCCACATATTTCCTTAGGTCCCCTGTGAGTTTACTAGGATACGTTCCAACAGAATGGGTGACTCAGAGGCACCTACACATCAGGAAAGCCGTCCTCTGTCTCTCTAGCAGTAGCAATTATCACTGCTTATAACTCTCGAGTCTTGTAATTTTTAGGAGCTTCCTGGGCCTTGTGAACTTCTTCCTGGGTACTGTGTGTTCCATTTGGTCCTCAAGTTTTAGGAGCCTCCCTTTTCCCTTTGGGATGAATATTTCAATTTGAAGCTCCACAAGCTACACCATGGAGACCTTCTCTGACTTCACCTGCCTGTCTCATGAACTGTGCAGGCTTTGGAAATGCAGAAGTTTTTAATTTGGAGTCTCCAATATAGTAGATTTGAGTTATGTCCTGAAGAGATTGAATAAATGAAAGAAGAATCTTGCCCCTTATCAGATTTCATTGTCTGAAGTTTGAATTAGAACAGGTTATAAATACTAGCTACTCGTAGACACTCTGATGTCTGCTCAAAACTTTGTTTCTCTCAAAAGGCTTGAGAGCACATTGGTAATTCTACAAGTCGATGAGATGGTTTATTAGAAAGCTAATAGAGTCTAGGGTATTTTCAGAAGGATGCAGTGACCTGACCATTTGGACCTTGGTTAAACTCTCAAGTTCTCAGCCAAGATCAAAACTTCAAAATGTCAATTGCTCAAGATTGATCTAAAACTATTCAATCAATGATAAAGGCATCCATTTAATATCCAAGAGGCATAATCTATATCTTACGTAGTTTTAGTCCTTAAAAGGAGAACTGTATTCTATATCTTTAAAAAACACATCTTCAAAAAGATCTACTTCAAGCCCCTGTTAGGATTGAGTCTGTCTCTTTCCTATTCCCCACACCCTCAGAGTTTCTGTCTGTTCACACATGTTTAATCTAATTTCATATCTACTCTACAGCAGGACTTCTTTCATATGTTCTTGGTATAAGTCCTCTTCTGATTCTCCTAGTGTCCTTTCTCTTATGGTAATAAGTCCATGTCCCATCAACCTATGGCCCTTACATCTTCTTTAACAAATGAAAAGAAAAATTGAGAGGGAACCCAGGACATGGGGAAAGATACGCACATTGTAACGTGTCCAACCTTCTTTCCACCTCTCTGACAACTCCTTTCCATCTCTAGTGTGGTGTGCTCTCTGCAAGAGGAAGACGAGGTTAGCTCATATGCAGGAAAGCCTCACGCTTGGGTTTGTGATGTTTCTACCTTGGAAGATTCTGTGGAAGAGCCTACCTATTCCATATGTGCCCTACACAAACCTTTCACAACTAGCTCTTCCATGTGTCGTTCTTGACACAGAGCTGAGGTGCAGGCTCCAAACCGCCTTTCCTGGCCATCAAGGAGACTGTCTCAAACACACCCCTAATGACTTCACCATCACACTGGGATGGCAGTAGCTGCATCATCTTCTAACATAATGCATATTTACTTACTTTCAAAAGAGAATTTCAATAGGCATTCTAGGAAAATATTAAATGTACATAGTAAAATATCCATAGTAAATGTGGTCGCCATTTTGACCTATGGAGAAGTCACATGACCTTTAACATGTATAAATGCACATCAGCAGATCTGAACTGAAAAGTTTCCCACTTTCCAGCTGTGAAAGTCCAGTGTAACCTCCAAGGCTTTATTTTCCTCCTTTCGAACCAGAGAAATCATGTGTAGACCAGTTCCAGTTCCTGGCCGACTTCAAAGGAATCCTTGATAAACTTCAAAAAACATTGTATGTAAAAGGGTTTAGCATCCAAAAGGACCTAGGGAACAAAGCAGTTAGTGGCATGCTTCTATAATTTAGCCACTGTCTAGTTAGAGTTATGTTAGAAAGCCACTCACCCAAGCATGCGTCCCACCCCTTATTCCACCATTCATGGTGTGCTGGTAACTCCTTCCTTTTCTTGTCCAGCCTCATTGCCCATGTTCCATCTGCCCATAAGCTGTCTGCGGCTTCTTGACACCAGAACCTTGATGCGACAGCCTGTAACACATATCATGGATCTCGGTAGACTTTGCCACATTCATTCTTTGTGAGTATGTGTGGGTGTGCAGGTGTGTGTGCACAAGTGTTCATGTGTATTGGATCCCAGAGGTGAACTTCAGGACCACTCTTAAGACATCCTCCACCTTGAGTTTTATGGCCTAACTTGGTAAAGGCTAGATGCTCTTTTATCTGCATCACAGACTGCACGACATCTAGACTCAAGTTCACACGTGACGCTCAGACACTGCCATTTTCTTAATCTTGATGAAGTGTCCCCCATAGGCTTTGATGTTTGAACATTTGGCCCCTGGCTCATGTCACTGTTTTGGGAGGTTTAGGTGGTGCAGCCTTTATAGGGAGCATATGTCACTAGGGGCGGGCTTTGAGACCAAAATGCCCCGCCTACTTCCAGTTGGTTATCTTGCTTCATGTTTGTGGTTCAAAATGTGAGCTTTCAGCTTCCTGTTCTTACCTCCAAGCCCGCTGTTTTCCCACCGTGGTGGAATCTTATCTCTCAGGGACCATAAGCCTTCATAAATCCTTTCTTCTGTAAGCTGCCTTGGTCATTGTGATTGTCACAGCAAATGAAATGTGACCAATACTTCCAGGGTTTCAAATATTATGACTAAAGTTCCTTACTTTTATAAGGCTTATTGGTCCTTTGCTAAAACTCTGACTCTCTCCGGGTTTATAGCTTTCTTCATTTTCAAACTTTAGTTCAGCAACTTAAATACTTATATTTTTTTGTTGTTTCTTGGATTTTTTTTTTAAAACTTAGCTTTGATCTGTCATCTGTCCTGTGATGAAGATGTCACTTCTCAGCAACATTAAATTAATTAGTCGTATTCTTGACCTCACACTGCGTGTGCCCTGCTCTCTCCTCACAAGGATCACACCACCAGCAGTATAATTACTAGAATTTAAGAATTTTTTCCTAAAGACATGTTTAACCTTCAGTCCTCCCCCAGCCTCCCCCTGCTGTTACAGGCTCGCCTCTATCTTTGGGAAGGCATCTCAGCAACACTACAATGTGTGCTTGCAATGTTCATTCACATTTTAACTAATTTGATGAACAAAGCACTGGGTTTCCTTTTTATTTTCTATTCTGTCCTCATTTCTTCACTTCTCTCTCCCACAATGTTATTTTTCCTTCATTTTAAGCAATTTCCTTTAGCAATTTTTAAAATGCCTATCTATAAGTGACTGGTTTCCTTACTTATGTGAATAAGAGAATAAATCCATTTTTTTCCTTATTGCTATTGAGAGTTTCATCAGACATAGCAATTTAGGCCAGGTGGGTGGCACACACCCATAGTCCCAGGATCTGGAGGCAGGAGTTCAAAGTCTGCGTCTGACATAGAAAGAGTTTTTAATGTCTGTGTCAGAGGTAGCCTGGAATTTGTGGGATCCCCATCTCCAAACAAACACCAGCAGCAAAAAGAAAGAAGTTTAGGTAGTAAATTATTTTCTTTTAGTAATTAAAAACCTTTAATACTGCCATCAAATCTTCTATGGTTTCCGATGAAAAAGCAATCCATGTTTATTTTAAATGTTTTTCTTTTGTATATTTTTTTCTTAAAGGTATCCTGAAAAAAAATTTAAACACATGACTTCAGATTTTAGCAGTTTTAGTTGCATATTTCTGTGTCCAGCTTTCTTTCTATTTATCATGTTGGGGTTTTCTCAAATCCTTTGAATCACAAACTCAAGAGCTTTAGGAAGGCAGACCAATTACTTTTCCTCTGCCTTAAATGGAATATTATGTCATGTCCCTCCTCCCAAGACTCAGAGATTATTGCTGAAGAGGGACAGAAAGACTTGTTAGAGTCAGGGCTCATGGATGATCCCAAGGAAAAGTGCCCCCAGAAAACAATAAGGTGGCTACACAAATGAGCTCACAATGGCTGGGACAACAGAACCCTGAGAAGGCTCAGGGGTGGGAGATTCAATCCCATCATGGAGAGGGAAGGCGGGCAGTAATCCCACCCCTAGCCAAGAAGCCATGGCCGTTGATGAATGCTGGGAGAGGACGATGCAGTTTTATTTTTACCCTTAGTACACTGAACATGTTGCAGCTGAAGGTCACACAAGCATGAATATATGCATAGCAGAAGTTGGACATGATACTGGGAAGATGGAGCTGGAAGGAGCAGAGGGCAGGCTGGCTGTGGTCAAAATGTCTTCTGCAAAATTCTCAGATAACTGATCATAAAAAGAGAAGGCTTATTTTTCCTTCGCTGTTGTTTTCTTTTACCCCATGTGAATTATAAAAATGTGAAGGCGTACATTTAACATCTTCCCTCCAGTATCCCTGAGTTTCATCTCTCTTCAGATACTGAGATTCTCATCTTCTATGCTCAAGAACACAGAACCTACCCTGGGTTGTTTTCATTCCTCTCCTGCATTCACTCGAGAATTACTTTTTTTTTTTTTTTTCAAGAATAAGGTGCTACTCCTAGAACATGCATTTCAAGCACATAGCACAACTTTTTCTCTGAGACAGGAAGATTTTTATATTTTTTCCAAATTCACCACAGAAAGTGGGAGAACCGTTTCTTCACCATTTCCTCTCTGTCTGGGATTTTTTTTTAATGTTGAGCCTCAGAAATGGCTTCTCCATTCATTTGTTATAAATGAGGCTTTTTCTGGATTTTAGCCTCCTACATTTGAATTAATTCTAAGGAACTGAGACAGCCTTCTAAGAGGTTGTTTATGCTACAAACCTGGGGACATACTTAGGACTGATTGTATATGGGTGTTTGTGTGTGTATGTGTGTGTGTGCATGCATGTGGGTACTCACATGTGTATGATTTATGTGTGCATACATGTGTACATGTGTGTATGCATGCATATATGTGTTGGTGTATATATATGTGTGTGTGTATGTATGTGCATGTTTATGAGTGCATGCATGTACATGTGCGTTCATATGTGTGTGTGCATGTGAATGTGTGTGAGTGCATGTATGTGTGTATGTGTGTGCATTTGCATGTGTGTGAATGTGTGTATGAGTGTGTTCATGTTTGTGAATGTGTATGTGTGTGTCTGTATGTATGTACATGTTCAGAGATTCTTTCCACACCCAAATACAATGCAGCTCTGTAGGCTTTTGATGCCTCGTGTCATGGCAGTGGTGGTGTGTGGTAGAGTCCAACTTGCAGCTGCAGATCGAACATGGCTGAAAGAGGAAAGCAGAACATACCCACGGCTCACCAGCATGTAGTGGCTGATTTTCTCCATGCTGTGGCTAAAAGAATTGGACAGAAACTCTCCTTAGGGCCCTCTTCCCAAGCCCGTGGACTTGGGGCATTTCACCTAGTCTTGCAGCAGAGCAGAGAGACAATGTGGACGCCCCCCTCCCCCAGGTAGCAGTGAGAGGCATTTGCGTTTTGGCTTCTGTTTATGGTGTTCCTGTCATTATGTGGCTTCAGAAGTCTCCAGTGGTTCATTTTGTATTCTGTTCAAAGAGTTTAGTCAGAATTAGACTGTCGTCCACATCTAGCTGACAATGGAATTTCATTTTTACATTTTTATGTTGAAGAATTGGCTTGAAAAGTTCTGGTTTAATTTTGCTTTTGAAAATATAAAGTGTTTATATGTCTCCTGGGGTGGAGGAAACTACAGTGGAGCGCTGTCAGAGAGAGGCTCTTTCCCCTCTCAGATTCACAGCCTGAAAACTTCATGCCCAAGATGGTACCTGGGGTCATGACTGTAGCTGAGGATGGGCCTTGAAGATCCTGTTAAATCCAGTTAATTAACTTAAAGTGGGGCCAGTCCAGCAAGCTAAACCCCAGTCTATGTGGTACACATACCATCCTTAGAGGCATTTTGGATGCCAGAGGGGAGGCATGCAGACAAAAGGCCATGAAGGGACAGCAAAGGGATGGCCACCTTGAACTGAGGGAAGAGGCCGGAGAAGCCACGCCTGAACCTTGGCCTCTGTCTCTGGACCTGAGAGGCCAATAACCTTTGTGGAGTTTGAAGCCTCCTGGGCCCTACACATCTGTCATGGGAGTCCTCCAAAGATTCAGCTGAAGAGTTCAGTCTGCTTAGTCACTTCTTTCTCTACTGCTCAGCCTCCCTTTGTTCCGGAGCGAATGTTTATTTTCTGTTCGACTTTAAGTTGGTACATCGATGTCTATTTTATAGGTGAAGAACTTATTACAGCTGGTGGGCGCTGCCTGCTGTTAGAGACTAGATATTAATGTGTGGCCCCTTAACAGTCAAATCTTGAAATCTTAACCCTTCTGGGCCTATTGGGAAGGAGTGGTTCAGTGGAAGGGTAGATTAAAAAAAGGATAATGGGAGAGGGAATGTGATCAACATACAGACACACATACCACACACAAACACACTACATATAAATATACAAATACTTATATACACACTGTACACAAACACACTCACATATACACAGACATACACACACAAACACATGGACATACACACAAACACACATATATACATATACTTATATATTACACACAAACACTCACATACACATATACACAGACATACCCACTAACACACATACAAACACAACACACATACACACTCACACACAAGTATACTTACACACACACTGCACATACACATATACAGAGACATACACATACACACAAACATACTTACACAATCGACTTATACACACAAACATACATACACAATCATGAAAGGATAAAAAGAAATTCTATTCCCACTCGGACAGTATCAGTCACTCAAAGTGAGCACATTCACCCTCGTCACATTTGGAAACAGACGGAATAGGCTCAGCTGTCCACTGGCTCAAGAGTCTCCCCAGACACCCAAGCCCCTTGTCTAGGACTTCGCAGCCCCCAGACCATGAGGAATTCATTTCCATTGTCTAGACACCTGTTGGCCTGTGCTTCTCCGCTGTAGCTGTCTGACCAGGTGACGACAGCTGCCTTGCAACTATGCTACACTGTCCCCATCACTCTTGATGCCTGAAGAACTATCAACCTTGAGCACACACACAGAGCAGGTGACACCCAGGCCTGAGCTTTCCTGGGCTCCTGTTAGGCCACTCCTCATAGGGGGTGGGGGGTGGGGGAAGTAATGGGAAAGATGTCATTTTATACACCAATCTTTTTTTTTTTTTTTTCCTTAACTATTGTTCGTGCTTCACGCAGTCTGGGCGGCACAGATTCCTTCCTGAAAAAATTTGACAAACTCCAAGCACCATTCAGAAGCCTGAAGGGCTCTCAATGGGACCTTGTTATTTCGAACGTTAGCGCAAAGCCGTTTTACACAATACAATGCAACTTGATTTTGTATGGCGCCTCATTCAAGCTGGGACCCCAACGGAAGCTCACGCATCCTATTTTTAATCATCTTTTGAGTGATTTAATTTCCAACACACAGCCACTCTCGCCTAATGCAACCTGCTCTCAGATCAGGGCTCCTCCTTGACGAATGACGGAAAGGGTGACAAGGGTTTTATTCCTACTCTGACTCAATAGACCACCTTGTGCCACTGATGAGGGGGTATGGGTACCACCCAGGGGGGTGTGAGTGAAAGGTGGCACGGGATTTTCCATTTTCCCCCTGAATGAAGTGCTTGTGTGCTAAAAATCATAGTATTGAATAACAACAAAAACTATCAAAATGCCTTCACTCTTCCCCCCCACCCCCACCCCCCCCCCGCTCTCTCTCCTTGACAACAAAAATTATTTACCTGCTGAGAAAAGAAAGGAAGCTTGGTAAAGGAGACAGGAAGGGCTGAGAATTGTGATGCCTAGCTCTAGGTTCTGGGGCACACTGTCCACCTCTGTGACCTTGAACGGGTCAGTTCCTGTGGCTTAGCTTTGTTCCCACACCCCAGAGAAGGCAAAGATTCAGACAAATGGAAAGGACTCATGAGTCCTTTACTTCTACTCATGAGCCCACACATATTCCTGTGAGGTGCCTGCTTAGGGCTGGGACTTGAATGTTTAATGCCCTGAGACCTGCAAACCTAGCTCCTCAGGTTCACTTTTGTACACGGCAGGTTGGCCAATATTGGCTTTGACCTTTTCCAGGGTTATCCAATGCTTGAGGATTATCCAACCTCTGAGTGACAGAAAGGAGGTGATGGAGTTGGGAATGAGCAAAAGCAGCTCCAACCACGCTCACCCTGGGTTCTCTAGAAAACAACCAGGGAGAATAGCCTGTTTGCTTTGGTCTGTCAGGGGACTGAGCCTGCAGCTGCAAATACCAACAGTCAGATTGTGTTTAGAACTGACATGGATGCCAGAATTCAGACAGAAGCTCCTGGCCTTGACTATCTAGTGCTATGTAGGAAAGACAGATGAACAATGGGGAGGCCATTCACAATGGGAGGCAGCTCTCTCCCGCTCACACTTCTGATAATGGCGGGTGAAGAGCTTAGAATTGGCAAGCATCAGAGCCAGCTTGAGACCTTGGCTATGTCTGGCTATAATCACCCAACACCCTCCTTCGCCTTACAATCAAGATGGGACCTTCCTGTGCTGTGTCCAGGTCAACTTCATTGGCCAACAGCAGTCCTGGGTTCCTGCAATAGCAACATCTCCCAGAAGATAGAAGTGGAGGGCTTCCTTCTTTAGCAGCCAGGGAAGCTGGCCTTAGAAGTGGGCAAGGAGCCCATATAGTGTCTGCAGGGCACTCTGCCAGTTCAGCAAACAAGAATTTGTTTGCATTTGTCTGGCAAAAGATCAAGCTTCTATTTAACCTCATCCATGGTCTGTGTTCCCACAGTCCGTATTGTTTTCCTGTTCTGGAAGAGGACATCAGGTGTCATGTGGCCCTCTTACCTTATGGGAAGATGCTGGGCCCTTGGATTCTTTAACAGATACAGCGAGGATGAGGAGTCTTGGAGCCACTCTGAGTCCCTGCTTTGTTTAGCTTCTCACCCCATTCCCAGGCTGTGTCTCCTTGCTTAGTTATCCCTGAGATTCTGACCCCTCAATTAAGCAACTACTAAAGGCCCTTGGCCGTGCATGTTGATTCTTGTGTCAAAGGCTTTGATCTTTTGCAGGCTCCATGGCCTCTGGCTCCAGCTTAATTCTGGTTTAGCTCATGCTTGGCTCTTTTGAGTCCAAAGGCAAACCTCTCAATCCAGGCTCAGCTTCACAGACCCTAACCCTAGCCATGGTCCACAAAGCTCTGCCTTGGATCCTAGGACATAATTCTAAACAGAATCCTCATTTCCCCTTCATTCCAGAACCCTATGAATTAGTGCTACACTCTAATGGAGAAATTAAGAATATTGAACCCAGCAGTCCTGGGTTCAATGAAAACAAATTCTGGCCTACCTTTTACAAACTATAGGGGTTTTCCCCTCAGCATTAAACTAGCTCCCCAGATCTTAATGCTGACAGGGTACACTAGAATCCAGCCCAACCCTCTGCTGAGTTCTTGCTAAGTCAACTCACAGTTGAGGGGGTACTTCTCTCTCTTTTCAGTGTGGACCAGTGCCAGAAGCACTCACAGACCTCAGCAGAGCACTTTAGATATGGCTAGTGCTGTCTGGTAAACAATGCAGTTCAAGAAAGTGGAGACTGAGGATAGAGATGCCCAGGATATGGGGTTGTGAGACTTGGGATGTTTGAGACAGGGACCTCTCTACATCACTCTGTACTCAATCCCTCTTTTTACATTGCTGTATCCACACTAGTCTTGGAGTAGCTTTAACCACAAGCCAAACTCATCCAAAGTCAGGACATTTAAGCCAAGGGGTATTCTCTGCCTTCAATACCCAAGTGGCCCACTTTCTGTTTAGGTTTGTGCCCCGGCTGAGTCCACCCCAGCTTTTCTTGCCTAACTGTTATGGAAGACATCTTCCCCACCTCCAGGAAAGCATTACTTCTCTGCCCTTTCACCTCAGGGATTATTTTTTTATCTTAATTCCAGCATGATTTGTATCTTTTTGTGCCCTCTTACCTATTCTAAGCTACGTGGGCAGGCCTTTGATGGCTTTCTTGATAATCTGAATTTCCACCAGCACGGAGCCCTAGGTCAGTGTGTCACCATCTGGTTCCATGTCATCTGCTCAGCCCAGGAGAGCTGGCCCAGTAGCCGGGGCTTCAGTAAATCAGCCCCCAAGGACATGTACCTAGGAGAGCTGACCTTCCACCACAACTAGCCTGCTAAGGGGTGGCATGGGCTCAGGAGAGGTACCTGCCCCCTGCCCCTCGCCACATGAAACAATTGGGAGAGCTGGCCAAGGGCTGTCCTGAGAGTGGGAGAGCTGGCCTTGCCCCTCACAGGCTGTAGCATTAGGGTGAGTGGACCCTGCACCTTGATTCGGCAGCACAGTAGATCTGGCTCTGGAGGCATGGGTACAGGTGAGACATCCCTAAGGGCATGAGAGAGCAAGAGAGACAATCGTGCCCCTTGCCAGCTGCATCCTTGGGCAAGTTGGTTGGACAGTGCTGGAGAGCTCACCCTGGTGGTACTCACCTGGGGATGCTGGAAGCCTGAGCAACTCAGCTACGAATCAGGCCCAGATCCAGGGCTTTGAATTGGCCCATCCTAACATTTACCTCATCTATGCACTGCTGGAGCATGAGAAAGGGTTGGTCCTGCAGATCCAAAGCTGCAAGATCTCCATGACACAGGGCAACAACAGGATATCCCAGAGGAGTCCCAGTGAGCCTCCGGTATTGATGGTGCAGCAGAGGCCTGAGGTCTTGAACTGGACCAATGATTCATTGTGATTAACATTTCCAAGTGGTGTGGACAAAAGGGTGCGCTGTGGGACACACTGCAGCTTCCATGATGAGATTTTTTTTATGCTTTGCTTTGTTTTGGTTTTGCTTTTTTTTTTTTAATTTTACTTTTCTTTTGGGGGGAGGGGTGTTGCAAGGACAGAGGGCAGCTATGAAGGGACAGGGAGATCAGTGGGTAGCATGACATGACACAAAGAATCAGTAAAAAGTTAAAAAGTTATAACTCTAAATGTAAAATAGTATAAAGCAATGTACAAGCCACAGACAATTTTAATTACAGATAGATGCATGTGACTGTAGCTGACATACCTAACAATCTCAAAGTTTTATGAAGAAATAAGAAACTGCAGAGTATTGGCTATTACTGAGCCAAGTTATAATTATATTACAGAAGTATGAAAATTTTCCTTAGTAATAAGCCTTTTTCATTACTAGTGTTTTTAAGGTTTTAGAATTATCCTTATATTACACAGATACAAGCATCCTAATAAAGTCTATTTGGTACACTTTAAAAGAAAATTGGAGTCTTCTCTGAGGAAGTACATAGACTAGTTACCACCAGACACACACTGCTTATACAACTAAACAGAACATTGAAGTCTTTATATGTGTTCCAATGCATGATCTCTGTGTGTGTGTGCATACACATGTATGTATGTGCATAGGTGTGTGAGTGCATTTGTGTATGTGTATGTGCATGCATGCCTGTGTGTGTGCACATTTGTGTGTGTAGTGTGTGCTTGTGTGTATTTGTACAGTGTGTGTGTTTGTGTTTCCCTTGTATTCATAACCACATGCTCTTGTATGTATACAGTGTATGGAAGTCAGAGGTTAAAGTCAGGTGTCTTCTTCAATCTGTTTCCACCATATTTTTTGAGACAGGCTCTCTCACTAAATCAGATCACTGATTTAGCAAAACTAACTGGCCAGCACATCCCAAGGATTCCTAGGTCTTTGCCTACCTGGCCCTAGGACTATAGGTGCACACCACCAGATATTTATGTGGGTGTTTGAATCCAAAGCCAGATCTTCGCAGTTTATCAACTGAGATCTCTCTTCAGAATTCAGTGCCAGTTCTTATTGCATGGACACAGCATCTGCAAAATGACTTAAACGTTAAGAAATGTTTATGTACAGTGAGTGTTCTAGTTTGATTCCTGTTGCTGTGCTACAACACTCTGACCCAAAGCAACGCAGGGGAAGAAACAGTTTATTTGGCTGACACGTCTTGGTCACAGCCCATCTCTGATAGAAGTCAGGACAGAAACTCAAGCAGGAACTTGAACAAAAATCATAGAGAAGTGCTGCTTGCTCCGTTGCAGACTTCTCCTTAGCTGGCTTTCTTAGACAACCCAGGTACCTACGCCCAGGGAATGGTGCTACCCACGGTAGGCTGAGCCTTTCTAAACTGGTTCACAATCATGACGAACCCAGTTGGGAAACCTTGCTATTAAGGACATAGCCTCTACCATGACTGCTCAGCTCCCAGAGCTTGGTGTAAAATGGGAGACTCCCTTTCTTAGCAGGACTTCCCCTTCTCCACCAACCTTTTCTGGACTGTCTTTAAACACAGGTGGCTGACCTTACCTAAAGAATGACCCTGCATGGAGATTCCTGCAAGTGCTGCATGATTCAGCACATAAGTCCCGATCAGCCCTTCCCACCAGCCATATGAGAATTAGATATTATGTTATAACCAATCAGCACTTCCTGCCTGTAACCCAAAGAAAACCTCGGAGGAAAGTCATGTAGCATATGGCCAGATTACAGATTCAACTTCCTCTCTCTGATCAAAAACTACCAGCCAGGTCCTTAGAATTCTTCTTTATATAAATGAAGCATTCAAAGGCCTTCACCCTAGCCAAAAACATATCCGCCTTGGAAGTCCTTACCCACTCCCCAAATCTATACAACCCTTGTTCACCCCTAATGAAGTTGAGCTGGTTCACTGAAGCTGATACCAGAAGTTAATCAATTCATTGGTATTCATGGTTGTCTGAAGCCTGTCCCCTCTTTCCTGCCTCTGCTCCCTTTGTCCTCATGGGCCTGGTGGCCAAGAGCTCCCAGGACGAAGGATAGGTTACAAACCCTCATGGACATGCTCCCAAATCATCTGATCTAGGTAATCCCTCAACTGAGATCCCCCTTCAGGTGATCTTAGGCTGTGTCCAGTTGACAATTAAAGCTAACCAAGACAGTGGAGATTCTATGTGTATGATTTGGGCACTTGGGGCAAAGAGAAGAAATAAAAGATGAAGAAGGAGAGAAAGGAGGAGGAAGTAGGCTCTCCTTTCCCAGCTGGCCCAGCTGAAGCAAGAGGCTAAGTTTAAAGTCATTGACTGTCAGAGTAGTTTTCAGCTGACCATATTTTGACCAGCAGCCACCTGTAGTTGTAAGACAAAATGCAATGCCTTTAGCCAGTTCATGGCACTTCCTGAACATCAACAGTCTTCACCAACATTGATCTGTTGGGTGTAGAGTTCATCTGCTTTTTGTAGAAATGTCCGCAGACTCACCCACTTATAAATGTTCAGAAGACCAGTGTCCTCTGTGTGCAGGAGCCCCAGACACTTCAGAGAGAACCTAACCGAAGACACTCAATGATAAATATCCCTATTTACAGCCTGGAGGGTGGGGTTCTTGCTACATTTGAGCCACTTAGAATTTGAGAATAGAAATATTTTTAAAGGAAGAAGCATTGTCTTTTTTCTTCTGGAACAATCTTTGACTTCATGTTTCTATCATGACAGCACAACATGGCCAGAACTGAGCACAGGCTCGAACACAGAGCAAGGGATCCCTTCTGGACTGTCGAGCTAGGGCTTAAGGGAGATGCCCCCAAGTGTGAGCACATCCCCTTCTCAAGACTTTTTCTATCTGATTTCCTTTCATCAGTGGGGGAAGTAGATATGCATGTGTATGCATGTGCATGCATGTGTATGTGCTTGTGTGTATGTGTACATGTGTATGTATGTGTGTGTGTACATGTGTGTGTGTGTGAACGTGGGTGTGGAGGCCAGAGGAAAATCTCAGCTGTCTTCCTCAGAAGCCGTTCCTATTTTTTGAGACAGAGTCTCTCAGGAACCTGACACTTCACAACTAGGCTACACTGTCTGATTAGGGAGCCCAAGATCTGCCTGTCTTCTCTTTTCCAGCACCAACATTACAAAAGCATGTGTCTCTACTTTAGGTTTTTTTATTCTTCCTGTTTGTTTTTAAACATGTGTTCTACGGATTGAACACAAGTCATCCTGCATGTAAACTGAGCCATTTCAGCCTTTGTAGGTCCTTCTCTTCCTTATTATTTGTGTCTTACCCAGGAGTCCTTTCTCTACTGACAGTCATACACATTCTACAACACTCCTTAAAAAGTTAATCCCCTTTCTTGCTTCCTAAGCACTGCCCATATCCATTTCCTGTATGTATATGTTCTCTCTCTTTTTCTCTCTCTCTCCCTCTCTCTCTCCCTCTCTCTCTCTCTCTCTCTCTCTCTCTCTCTCTCTCTCTCTCTCACACACACACACACACACACACACACACATGCATATATATTTATAAAAACTAAAGTCTAGGTTCTACAATTAAGAGAGAATATCAGACAGAAAGTTAATATCCAGAATATATAAAGAATTGCAAAGGCCAGTGAGTTGATTCAGTAGATAAAGGTTCTTGCTGCTAAGTCTGAAGACCTGAGTTTGATCCTCAGGACCCACATGGTAGAAGTAGAAAAGGGACTCCTACAAGCCATCCTCTGACTTCTACACATGTGTCATGGCACACATATATGAATAAGTACATTTAATGCAAAACATTAGAATAAAGTACTGAGACAATTAAACACCCCTATTGCCACCGGGATTGATAGTAATCTCCTTGATGAGGGGAGGTCACTCACTGCTCACCTAGTTACTGATACTTGATCTCTATGGCAGACACTGCTGACATGGCACAGAAGTAGCTTCTTCAACATCCTAAGGAAGCGTCAAGCATGGAGGCACCACATGAGGCTATGACAAGGTGCATTCATTACCTCCAATGATATCACTCTCTTATGAGCATTTCATCAGCTCCTTCACAGGACAGAAGATAGGCACGTGCGTGTGTTTGATACGGCTAAGTCTCAGACACTACAAAATACCTGGTGACATGGGAAAGAGGGTAGAAAGAGGAAGTGCCTTAGAATTTGAGAATTGTTTGAGTTATCTCATATTCAAACTCTGTTTCTTTGTGTAAGTCCAGGAAATAACAGCTCATTTTTCATAAGATAATGATAAACTATTGCCCAGCTTTGGAGGCAGTGGCCTGTCTGAAGCACTATTTCATACTTGACAATTGGTCTCTAGTTGGATCTGACCACACATAACTCCTTCTTTATCGTAGATGCTTTTTATGTCTTGACCCTGGGCTGAGTGTAGGTTCCTGAGAAATAGCTAAGCAAAAATATTCAGATGAAATTTAGAGAAATCAGATCACATAGCACTCCCCCTAAAAGCTCAATATTTTGGAAAGAGTTGTGTTTTGGGTCACAACAGAATGACTTGTGTCAGTCTTATGCTAGTAACAATAAAAGTCACAATTCTGAAAAAATGAAATATAGAATACATTTCTACTTATTTACTTACACCCATGCATGTATATGTAATACACATGGGAAAGTATGTAAAGATGTCAGGGTGAACATCAAATTAGGTAAGAGCCATATCCAACCATCTCTCACTAAGAAGGGCCACTTCAGTTTGAGAAGGCTAAGAGAAAAGGGAACTTCAACATAACGAAGCAGTCTCATGAGCAGAAGATGAAGTATAAACTTTAGTCTAGAAGCTGATGGGAAATAGAATAGAATGGAAAGATCCCAGAGCAGGAAACTGACAGTTATGTATGTGCATTATTTTTTTGACCAGTACCTATCTTATTTATGGGAAAGACAACCAGGAGCTCCAGTAATCAGCCAAGAGCCACAGAGGAATGTTATCAAGATTCACTATGGAAAGAGGTCATGTGGGGTAGAGAAGCAGAAAGTTAGAAATACGTGGAAAAAGTAAAGACTGCTTTGGTCTTCTCATAAAGGTACGGATATGATGCTATTGTAAGGAATGAGCTTCAGTCCAGGAAGTAAATTGAAGGGAAAAAATCTGGTCCCACAAAGACATAGATACAAGATGACCTTCAGCAAGTGATTCACCTTCCATAAAAAACCAAACAAACAAACATCCCAGTGTCATACTGAGGAAGAGCACACAATCAAGATTATCTACTTAAATCATAAAATCGAGTCTGTAATGGTGATCCAAGTTTATAATGAGACTTCATGTGACACACCCAGAAACAGGAAAGGGCAGTTCCTTTGCAATCGAGAGAAAGTACAGACAAGAGAAGAAGACCAATTGGTGATCCAGGTGTTTGTAGAGAAGGTCTGAATGAAGGAATTGCAGCTCTTTCAAAAAGATAATTGTTAAAATCTTGAGTGTTCTCAGTAGAGATGGGAAAATGACAAGAATAAGTCCAGAGAAAAATTTTGAGCTTAAAAATATAATTTATGAAATGGGCAGTGCAAGAGAGGATCATAAGCACCCTGAATGCAGCAGGAGACGTGAAGTAGATATGTACTATATAAATTATCTGACAGAAGCTCAGGGGAGAGAGAAAAAGTTGGACCAATTTAAATAGAGTCAAAGCCACATAAATATGCATGCCATTAAAATTCCAGAGAAAGAGAAGAGGGAAATGGAGTTGAATAATAAAGTATTTCTGCACTGAGGATTAAACCCAGGACCTTGCATGTACGAAATACACAATCTTCTCCTTGCTACATACACTCAGAAAGTGGAGTGGAAAAATAAATGAAGACACAGAAACTAGAAATGTCTGCATTTGTAAGGAAATATGCATTACAGGTCCATGAGTCTCAGGAAATCATTAGCCAATAATATTCTAGATCTTTCATATGTAAAGTGACACAGTCTGCAAATAAACCTTACAAGTATCCAGAGAAAAATCCGCACCATGCAGAAATAGATAATTGTGATGTTCATGTACAACTTTTGATTAGATATGAAGGAGCTCAGAAATCAAGAATGTTGTATCTTTAAACTACTGAGCGAAACCTATCAACCACAACAAAAACACCCCTCAAAACAAAATAACTACTATATTTTCATAATAATTATGAGATTTTCATATTTTAAGAATCGGAGAGTGCCCATTCACAGAAAGTTCATAATACAAGAAGTGCCCAGGGGCTAGAGAGATGGCTCAACCATTAAGAGCACTGACTGCTCTTCTGAAGGTCCTGAGTGCAAATCCCAGCAACCACATGGTGGCTCACAACCATCCGTAATGAGATCTGATGCCCTCTTTTGGGGTGTCTGAAGACAGCTACAGTGTACTACATATAATAAATAAATAAATCTTTAAAAAAAAAAAAGGAATTGCCCAGAACTTCCACAGTCAGACTGTCAGGTGAGAAGGAGCCAGGAGTGCAGGGTATGACTGAGCAAAACCGACATTTAATCCAACTGGATGGATGTGTATTGTAGCGTGAGCTGGAGAGGGAAAGGTAACATAGAAATAAGGAATGTGCCAGCATCAGACATGAGAGGGTCTTGGAAGCATGACATTGAAAGATTCTTCATAGTCAATGATAACTTTTATACAGCTAGAAAGAGATAAACTAATTGTAAGAAGAAACACAGTGAAATCATAAAACAGGGAGGCAGGCTAGAAAGGTCAAACTGAAAATCAACAACAGCAACCCCTCCCTCAAAAAATCCCCACATATTCATAACAAACACAAACCATGTGATCTAGGTATTTGTACAGGCCACACCCATTGGGCACTGGGTGACTGACAAGGTGGACACATGGTCTCTTTCTCTCCATCTCACCCACAGTGCAGGTTGTCAGGGTGAGTGACAACTGTCTGGGAATATGTTGGACAAATGGAAACCCCGAATCACAAGCAGCAGAGGGGACGGTACTCAATGGTAGCTCACTCATTCTCTCTTAGTGTTTCTGGAACATTGGTGGTCAGCAGTCATGTAGAGACCCCCAAGTACTAGCTCTCAGATCACTTTATACCCAAAGATTATGGAGAGAACATTTGCTTATGAGAACATCTACTGCCATACTAAGTAACATGTTAATTTAAAAATATTTAAGATGGATTAAAACTGATAATTTGACATTTTTATTAATTGTTAAAATTTAACAGAAACTCCCATTGCATTATGCTAATAGAAATAATAATTTTAATGAAAAACAATTTTGTTTCTTTTTTGTTTGCTTTGTTTTGTTTGTTTTTGAGATGGTTTCACTTACCCCAGGCTAACCTTGAACTCGATATGTAGCTGAGGCTGGCCCCACAATGCTTGATCTCCTGCCTTAGCCTCCCAAGTTCCAGGATTATAAGTGTAAACACTACACCAGTCAAAACAGACATTGATTTTTTAATTTACATTGTTTTTTAAATTAAGAAGGCAATGAGATGTGACATAGCCCCTTGTTTTACAAGTCTCTTTAACATTTGGCTAACTAGAACATGCTGGCTTTTGGATACAAGCTGAGGGAATACGGTCTGTCTGAGCTTTTTCAGACAATTTGTGGTATTTTCCTTTTCTAAGACCACTCCACAAACTAGTAAAGAGCCTTAAAGTTGACTGCTGTGTGCCGAACCTTTGTATGCTTCTGCTTAGTGGAATTTGGAGGACCCCCTCTGTGACCACCCCAAGATACTGTGGAACTCTTTCTTGGGATTCACAGTCTCATCCATAAGAGAATTTAATAATGGACACAAAGGGTGATAATTTATTAGAACTTAAATGGAAAACTGCTAGGTCAGGCAAACCGGGTGGAGGAGAGAAGGAAGTGGGCATACAGTCTGAGTTTGAGTTACCGACCTGAGAGTCAAGCCATGGGGAGGGCAGTGAGCTGGGAGAGAGGGAAAGGGAGGAAGCCAAAGAATCAGAACAACATGCTTGGGCTCGGGCCAGCATCAGAGAGAAACAGACAGAGACTGAGCAGGAAGAAGTAAGCGCTGCACCTTCCAGAAGGGTAGATGCTCGCAGCCCAACCTCAGCCCAGTGTGTGGGGAGGACACTAGAGGGTGGGAATTCTGGGAAAGAAAGTACAGTCTCTGCTTAGATTATTAGCATGTCTAAAGAGTGAGCCCTACTTCCTGAGAGCCTTCCTGCTCCCTTGGTCAGGTAACTGATAACTTGAATGTTATCCCACCCAGGTCAGAGATTCTTTTCTCCTGACCTAAAATTTTCCCTTCATGGGTCTTTATTGCTGATCTACCAGCAATTTGAATGGATATCTAATGCATGTACCATTTTATAACCTCATGTGCTGGGTGGTGGGTTGGAACATATTAGTTAATTGAGTTATGTGTAACTTCCAAATGCGGACACATTTCATTACATATATAATTATATAATTAAGAGCAAATCACCAAGCATCTCATCTGTCTGCACTGGAAGCAAACAAGGTCATAGTAGAAGAAGCAGGCTTTCGAATGTCCTATTTCTCTTTCATAGAGCTTCAAATTTTGTCCACAACAACAACAAAATCAGTGACTATCTTTATTGTGTCCATTGTCATACACACACAACAATGTCTGCCTCTTTCCATGTTTCTAAATGGCCCTGTTAGGCATGAAGGTGGCCCAAGGGAAAAGATTCTGCTTTAATGTAACCTACACACTTGGTTTCTGAAGGGTTGGGCATGCCATGCAGAGACCTTAACCAGAGATCACATTTTGTGTCAGAATGTAACACCAATGTGCTTTTGAAGGAAGAGAATAATCCATGATTTTTTTTTTGTTACTGCTATTTGAAGCACATTAGTTTTTAAATTTTTCATCTTGCAGCAGGGTATGACAGCAGATATGGTCACTGCTTGACACAGTCTGGTGACACCGATTGCTGTGAGAAGCCAGTGGCTTGGCCTGTCTTGGTTTCTGTGCCACCCAGGGACAAAAGGACTCCAGAGTAGACTTAGGGACCACCATTTTGGCATCTTGAGTCTAGGAAGAGCTGTCATTTGAAAGTCAAGGCCTTCCCTGACCTATTAGGAAAGGAAATTGATAGATTAAATATCATTAAAGCATATTCTTCTCGGTTTTGCTAGCACTGAGGGAAATATTTTACTAAAAATATAATAACCATCAATCTTTACATAGCTAAGCATGCATTTATTTTATTTTAGAAATGTTGACCCATGAACACAAATCCAAGGATATGCAATGAATCCCCTATATGGGGATAAATTCTGTTCATCTATGAAAGGATGTCTTTCTGATTCTTCTCTCTACATTCATGCTATTTTGCAGTCTGCCCCTTTTTTAAAACTTAACATTGTCTCATGAACAGTTTTTCATGTCATTAAATATTGATGGAGGACATAACTCTAAATTATTCAGCTCCCCCTCTGACAGGACAGCACATCACACCTGCAATGCAGTCTGGTGGCTGGGTGAGAGTTTCAGGAGAGATGAGCTAGTGTTTCAGGAAGTCTTCCTCAGGGTACTGCTGTTCAGGAAGGAAGATTCTGAGTCTGAGTCTTTGTGGCCATTGTTGCCTGCTACTTAGCTACTCATGGGATCCTGAGGACCATCCCCACATCCTGGTCCTTTCTCTCCATCCTTTCTGCCTTGATGATTTCCCTTCTCAGGTCTACAGCCCTATAGATACTCTTACTTATACTTGCTGGCTGAACACCTAATTCAAACCCCATGTTCCAGCCTTCTCCTCCTCGATTCTCCTTGAGACAAATCTGCTCCTTTGAAGATGGCTTCTTCTCCTTGTCACTCCGTGGCCCTAAGTGTACTAACCTATACTCAAATGTTCTGCATCCTGAGGATTACTTCCTTGTGCGGCCTGACGGCACCTCCATCTTGTCCTGCATCTGCCAATGGGCCCTTGCACATGATGCACACAGCAAATGTTCAATTCTGCATATTTTCTTCCAAAAGTTGAGTATTTCCCCATCAAAAGACAAAGCTGATCTGTCATCTTCCTGCCCCAATCAGCTTTTGCTACGGACCTTGGACACACTTCCAGATGAATCCGTACTGACTTGTAGCAGTGGTTGATATTTTGGTGGTGCATAGTGTCCCATGAGGTGAATTTAGGTTGTCATTTATGTATTGTTCAGTGAGAGGGCTTAGTTTTTGCCACCATGACAAATCTTCTTATTCTCTTAGCATTATCATCCACAGATAACTTTTATTTTGTTAAAATTTAGGTTATTATATCTTTACTCCTAATTCCATGATTATATCTAACATCACAAAATTTCTTCTGTGGCTTATTGTGATGATTTTATTGTTTAATACTTTGAACTTGGTCTAGCTAACTTGTGTAAATGAGGAGGCTTACTTGAAACTCACTTTTCATATGTAGCTCAATCAATACTTCCACAAGCATTTATAGAATAGACTTGATTTTTGAAGTTACTTGTTTATGCTGTTGATAATAAGGCTAGCAACCATTTATAGATGCTTTTGGATTTTCTGCAAAACAAAAACAAAACAAGACAGCAGAAACAGCAGCAGCAACAACAACAGCTGCAACAAGAGCAACAACAGTGGAATTCCATTTCTATGTTATATGCTCTTTATTGCTTTTTCCTGCTTTATTGCATTGGCCGCAATCCCAGTGTGCTGCTGATGCAGAGCACTGTGCCGACCTCATTGCCTTGTTCCTCATTTACTGAAAAAGGACTAAGTTATATACCTAAGGTGTCTATGCGGCTTCTCATTTGTTTTCAGGTTAAGGAAGCTCCATGTCATCCCTGGTTCTTCCAGCATTTGTGCTTTGTGTTTTTCATGAGAGATTGGAAATATTTTAAAACCTGTTTCCTATATAAACGTTAGCTCTGAATATGTTTTCTTCTTTACCGTTTTTAAGTGGTAGGTTTTTTTTTTAGATGTTTTCTTTATTTGCATGTCATACAACATGTCCTTTCCCAGGTTCCCCTCCATAAAAAGAAAAAAAATTTAAAATAAAATAAAAAAACAAAAACAAGTCCCTGTCCCCTCCCCCTTCCCCTTCCCCCTGCTCACCACCCCACCCTCTCCAGCTTCCTGGCCCTGGCATTCCCCTACACTGAGGCATAGAACTTTCACAGGGCCAAGGGCCTTAAGTGGTAGTTTTAACTATAATGCATTACTATTTGTGAATATTTCTGAATCTTATTTGTTTGAGCTGCAGGTATGCGTGTGTGTGTGTGTGTGTGTGTGTGTGTGTGTGTGTGTGTGTTGTACTAGGAATTGAAAGCAGGGGCTTAGGCTTGACACACCCACAGATCATCGATTTGCTAGAATTTTATTGAGGATTTTGCATCTGTATTCTTGAAGGGTATTGCTTTTAAGATTCCTTCCCCTGATTTCACATCAGGATAATTCTGCCATCATAAAACAAGCCTGGAAGGAACTGCAGAGAACTTTTCATTTACTGAAGTATTTCATAGAATCGGCCACTGAACTCTTGTATTCCTGGATATATATATTTTTTTAAGTTTCTATTTTAATTGATACAGAAGTATCCAGACTGTTCATTTCTTTTTGGGTGACTGTTGTGGTTTGTGACTAAACGGGTTAATCCATTTCATGTCTGCTGACAAACTCCTGCGTGTGCAGAATTGTCTGTTATAATCACTATGATTGTGTGAACACCCATGAGATCTGCTGCAAAGCTGCTTCTTTTTACTCCTGAAATGGGAAATGCATGTGTTCTCTCGTTGTGCTGCTCATGGACATGAAGGAATTCCATTATAGCTTTTCAGATATTCTCTATTGCTTTTCAATTTTCAGTTAAACTTTTTTATTGATGCATAGTCTTGCTACATAGTAATGGGATTTGGAGCAACATTTTCATACATGTATATAATGGGATTTTTTTACATATTTTGGAGCTGAATTGTGTTGTTATGTACATGAATATTGAGAATTTGTTATGTTATGGCAAATTGACCCCTTCTTAGGTACACGTATGTTGAAAATTTGTTATGTTATGGCAAATTGACCCCTTTCTTCTTGTGAATGACTTTCTTTGTAGCTGGCTGTTTTTCTTGCTTCTTACCCTGTTTGTTTGAGATTGATACAATTACCACATATTTTTTGGCAAGTTCCATTGTCATGTTTCTACTTTTATCTATCTTTATAATTACATGTATGTACCATGTCATATTCTCACATAATAAATGAGTAGATTATAAATCCTATAGTTAGTTTGGTTTTACATTTCCTTTTTATTTGTTTGATGGGATTTGTTTTTCCTTTTTAGCATCAGACACCAAGCTCAGGGCTTTGCACAAGCTTGGCAATGGCTCTTCCCACAGTCCAACGACCTTTGTGTATTAACAATGTAAGTTATTACATTTAATATAATCACTGGGCATATTTTTCAGAAGGAAAACAATTTATTATTTATTGTTGGTTAGCTTTTTATTTCCCCCCAGCACACCTTATTTTTGAGCATTTACGCGATTTCCATTTACCTACTGAGATTGTACTGGGTTACAGCTTTCTGGCGCTTTCCCAGTAGTTCACTATAGGCATACTCTATCTCATGCTCCATCACAGAGTCCTCTGCAGAACATATGCTCTCTGATATCTTCCTTTACCATTCTTGCTTTTATTTCCACATATGTAGTCTACCTAAAGCCACAGTGGAATCCCTACCAACCAACGTAATTATGTTCGTCACCAATTACCACATGTATTTTAAGATCTTAACATGAAGATATGGTAGCATATTTCCAAAAATTTTAGCATTTTTTGTGGTTTTATTTTCTCACATGCATTGATCTAGAAAGCTTCTGGCTTTCTAGAAGAGTCCTTTCCCTCTCAAGTGAAGAATCTAATTTCTTAGCCTTTCTTTTTCAGAGACAGCTCATGGCAAACTTTCATATAAAAAGTATTCATGGTTCAGGTGGAGACATTTATTTTAATAGTTTGACCATGCCATGTCAGTGTAGCAGGATCTAAAATCACACAGGCGATAGACTTCTGTGGAAGCCTTTTAGAGAATTTGCAAATGGGTTAGCTGGGATGGGAAAATCCACGGTGTATGTGGACAGCAGTATTCCATGGACTGGAGTCCCAAGCTGAATAGAAAGAAGAAAGTGAGCTGGTCACCAGCATTCAACGCTCCCTCTGCTTCCTGACCATGAATACAATGTGGCCAGCTACATCTAGCTTAGACTAGCCTCCTCTACCATGATGACTGTATTCCTTTGAACTGTGAACCAAAAGAAGGTAATTTTCCTAAGCCTGCTTCTTGTCTGCCATTTTAACATAGAATTTAAGCAAGGAACTATACAAATGTCCTATTTGATATAGACTGGGCTGTGTCCCTGGCATCTGGGTCCAGTAGAAAGACCAGGGGAGAGACTGGGTGACAGCAGCAACAGCATAAAAGACAACAGTGAAAATGTTCAATATGATGCAAAGAACTCAGGTTTGTGGCGTATATTTTCACACAAGGCTAATGAATCACATGCAAATTTGGTGTGAGCCATCAGTCAGGGATAATTCATGTTTTCAGTTTGTAGGATCAGCTCAGATACAGTCCAAAAACAACAGAAGGCTCTTTTGTGAGAATGGGAGGGGTGAAGAAGATATACATGGCAGGCGTTGGGGTTAGAGCTCAGCATTTGATGGGGGGG
>NW_022196912.1:120949010-120991247 GCF_008632895.1 Mastomys coucha | reverse complement strand
AGACAGACACAGAGAGACAGGGAGAGATAGAGGGACAGAGAGAATCAGAGAGAGAGAGAGAGGCAGGAAGACAGACAGACAGACACAAAGAGACAGGGGCAGAGAGACAGGGAGAGATAGAGGGACAGAGAGAATCAGAGAGAGGAAGAGACAGAGAGAGTCCCAGAAGAACATGCAGTTTTGAAGCAATGACAGAGGGAATGAAAGGTTTCTATGCATAAGGAAGTACCAGACCCAAGAGAAAGAGGATCCTGGCAATTAAGTGGTGGACCTTTATCACAGGCAGAGCTGACGTGTCCCCCCATGTCCCCTTGTCTGGGTCAGCAAGGTGACCTCATACACATGTGTGACACAACATTTAATTGGCAGCCAGAATGAACTCCAGCATTGGAGTCTTTTATGAAAATGAGCCCCAGCAACTCAGCCTCTGCAGAATTGAAATGGTCCTTGGAGATTCTCACTTCTTCCTCACAGTGTATGAGTATGGAAATTGAGGCCAGGTGGTGATGCAGGGGACACAGTCTGGATCACGAAGTCCTTTACTCTCAGACACAACACTAATCATAGCTCCAACGTGGCTCTTGGGCCCTTGCTGGTGAATCTCAGCCAGGCCTTTAGATGCCAGTAAGATGAATAGATCCCACTCTACTCTTAGCTTTATTATTTCTTCAATTTTTTTTTTCCGTCCACTATAGTTTACCAGGATAAGCATGGTCCTAAAGGTTCTTCAAGGAAGAAACATGCCACTGTCTAGTTTCCCACCCTCCTGCCCTCATCTTTGCCACCTGCCCAGCCCTGGGTGGTGAGTGCAACACCCACCACCTCTTCATCTGCCTCACAGGCCAGCATCTCTATGAGACTGTATCAAAGGAAGCAACGACTTCTTTTATCCACTTATAAATATTGTGTTTGCGTGTCTTAGAACCCACCAGCTTCTACTCATAGTAATGTTGGCCTATGTAATTTCTAGAGCTTTGCCACCTGCCAATCTTTTTGGTATGTATTTGGCTCCTTCTGTGCCATGCAAGCCTTTCTGCTCGAAACAATCTTCTATGCTTGTGAGGTGCTCTTACTGGACTCCTAAAGGTAGTCCTGTACTTGAGCTCTCTTCCAGGGAATCCTGGAAAAGCCATAGAGACCCCCAATGGCTATATGTTTTCTTCCTGGACTAGCTTTTGATCTATTTCAAGTCTGTTGAGGCTGTCTGTGTGTAGGCTGCAGGTTCTGGAAGGTCATGTATTATCCTGACATGAAAAGGCTGCATATTCTTTTTTATTATTAGATATTTTCTTTATTTACATGTCATATGATACAATATCTCCTTTCCCAGTTTCCCCTCCAAAAAAAAAGAAAGAAAAATGAAAATAAAAGAAAAAAACAAAAACGAATTCCTGTTCCCTCCCCCTTCCCTCTGCTTACCAACCCACCTTCTCCTGCTTACTGGCCCTGGCATTCCCCTATACTGGGGCATAGAACCCACACAGGGCCAAGGGCCTCTCCTCCCATTGATGACCAACTTGGCCGTCTTCTGCTATACATATGCTGCTGGAGCCATGAATCTCACCATGTGTACTCTTTGGTTGGTGGTTGAGTCCCTGGGAGTTCTGAGGCTACTAGTTAGCTCATATTGTTGTTCATCCTAAGGGGGTGCAAACACCTTCAGCTCCTTGGGTCCTTTCTCTAGCTCCTTCATTGGGGACCCTGTACTCAGTCCAATGGCCGGCTGTGAGCCTCTACTTCTGTATTAGTTGGGTACTGTCAGAGCCTCTCAGGAGACAGCTATATCAGGCTCCTAAGACCACATATTCTTTAAGGTAGCATCATCTTCTGTGTCATGAGAAGGCTGCATGACTGGTGCAGGGTCACAGAGCTGATGAGGGTTCAGAGAAGACTCGACTTCTAGGCTACCACAGACCACTCAGAAGATGGAGCTAGAGGGGGGTCATCATGAGAGAAGGATGTATGTATAGGTCTTGAGGCTCAGAAGATGAAAATATTGATAGCATAGGACTCATCCCCACTTCCTTGTACATCAGCTGTAATAATATTTGTCTATCAGAGCATGGGAGGGCCCAGATTTGAAATTATCATATGGCTTGCAGCTTCTAGCATGACCCTAAAGCCTTTTCCTGTTGCTTGTGCCTCCTGAAACCTCTCACTTTGGATATGAGCCATATCTACTAGCTCTCATCCAACAAGGAATAGGAGAAAGCTCATAGGATGTCCCATGACTGTGTTAAGAAGATGGTGGCTTCCATTTCATTGATGTTTCCCTTTGCTCCTTCATCCGTGTTTGTTGTGATAGGTAGAATCAAATAGGAAAACATGAGGTCAGTCTCAAGCCAACAGGTAAGCCATAGAGACCATTGGATCAATAGCCACTGAGAGGTGAATCCTGACAACTGCTCCAGGAATATTGGAAGGTGTTGTCCTGGGCTTGTGCTTGCAACTGTATGGTCACCTATACACCTATACAGGGCCCACACCCAATGCTTGATTCTAGACTCCGAAGAAACCGGGAAGCAGAGGACCCAGCTGGAACTGGCTCAGATTATCTAAGCATAGAAACTGTAAGACAGGATACTCAGTATACGTAGATTTAAGCCGTTATTTACTGGGGAAGGGGGACTGTTACCCTGTCGATCTATAACTAATACAGGCAATATATGCACATTACTATACTGTTTGCTGCCATGAACACCCCCAAATGACACTCATTAATATTCCTACCCCCACACCCATGCTCGCTCCCAGTTTAAGGGATGAAGAGAGATTATAAAGAATATGCCATGTGCTCTGCTCCAATTCTGCTGCCCTGGGAGTTTGTACCAGATGTACGGATGAACATCCAGTTTTCAGAACCTTCTGGATTTCAGGATTTCAGATAAATAGCTTTGGACTTTCTGAACATTCCCCAAGGATGTCACTAGGATCAGATGAGAACATGTGGGGACCTCACGCAGCAAGCTGGGAAGCCCTGGTGTCAGACTATGAACTATCAACATGGAATGTAACCCACGTCCTAGGTCACATTCTGATCCGGCAGAAGAATCCAGATATACAGAAACCACCTGACTAAGCAGGGACCATGACACTATTCAAAAAATTTCTGGGGAGTCCCTACCCAGACAACATTTGCTGGACATTTGTTTGTGTTGTTTTGACCTAAAAGGCGACAGGGATGATTCACCAGACTTGGAAGGTGGCCAGTGCTTTCATAAGCCTTTCCCTGTTCTGGGGCCCTATTTCCAAGAAAAAAATTATCCTTTCAGAATGCCCTAAAGAACCAAATTAGCAGCTTAGAAGACAACATAGTTCATGGGAAGATGCGGCCTACATTGAAATGCCCTTTGTCCCCAGAAGAGAAGCTCAAGGACGGTCTTAGTTAATCCTAGGCTGTGCTCAGTGGAGCTGGAGACCCCATCATTCCAGAGAAAGCTGAGACCACACCGGGTCTCCCTGACTGCGTCATTGTGCGATCCTCCATACAGGCTACAGGAAGTCACCCACTTTAAGAACTTACTCAAGAAATGTGTACGCCGATGATTTTAATATTTATGATAAAAAAGATGGGCACATCCACTTCCTGCAAGATCCTGCTTACTTTATTTTATTTTGACACTTTTTATTCTTTTGCTTTTCATTCTTTTTTTTTTTAATAATTACCTCTATTTATTTTATGGGTAGGAGTGTTTTGCCTGAGTGTATATTTGCATACCATGTGTATGTAGTGCCCTCAGAGGTCAGAAAAGGGCTTCAAATCCCCTGGAACTGGAGTTATAGATGATTGTAAGCTGCCATGTGGGTGCTGGGAGCAGAAACTAGGTCCTTTTCAAGAGCAGGCGGTGCTCTTAAACCCTGTCTTCAGCTCTCCTTTCAAAAAAAAAAAAAAAAAAAGGTAACCGCCAAAGATCTTTAAATCATGTTTCCTACCCTTGTGGATGATGCAGGGAAAGGCCCAGGTTTTCTTGAAGTCACCTGCACACTTCACAGCCACTGGAAGCTGACTGGGTCTTTCAGCCGAGCGCAGGGCTGAGGAACTGCAGGGCTGAGGAACAACCGCAGGGCTGAGGAACAACCACAGGGCTGAGGAACAACCGCAGGGCTGAGGAACTGCAGGGCTGAGGAACAACCGCAGGGCTGAGGAACAACCGCAGGGCTGAGGAACAACCGCAGGGCTGAGAAACAACCACAGGGCTGAGGAACAACCGCAGGGCTGAGGAACCGCAGGGCTGAGGAACAACCGCAGGGCTGAGAAACAACCGCAGGGCTGAGGAACAACCGCAGGGCTGAGGAACAACCGCAGGGCTGAGGAACAACAGCAGGGCCAGCTCTGGTAATGACTGCAACTGTAATACTCTAACGTTCCTGCAGGCGATTTTCTTGGGTTTAATTAGATGAACCACGTTACTTTTTTTTTTTTTTCATTTTGCAAAAAGGCTTTATTATGTAGAAATGAAGTATGTACAAATTTAATTTTTAATCTTGTCACTGCAGTGTGGGAAGAAACAGGCTGATTCTTTTAATATACCCCCTTTGTTTAAGGAAAATTAAATTAATCACATCATAAATGTTTATGAGTAATTGATTTAAAATTTTGTGCTCTAGTTCAAAGTAAGAGAAATAAGACTGTCAAATTAGCCCTAAAACTCAGACAAAATTGCATGCTCCCTTCAGACTAGAGCAGTCTACATCAGCAGTAGGGCATGTAACCTTACACTCAGGAATGAGGCAGGAGGATTGCCAGTTTGAGACCAGCTTGAACTACCAAATAAGTTCAAGGTCAGCTAGCACTAAGTATTGAAACTCTCCTCCACCCCCTAAATTAAGAATAGAAGAAATAAAGGGGAAAGGAAATAGAAAGGTGGAAGAGGAAGAGAGAGGAGGAAACAGGAAGGATAAGGGGAGGAGGGTGAGTCAAGGAAGGAGGAGAGGGAAGTGAAGAAGGAAAGATTAAAGGAAGAGCAAAGATTAAAGAGAAGAAGAGGAGGGGGAGAAATGGAGGAGAAAGAGGGAGGAGAGATGATGCAGGGGTGGGAAAGGAGAAGGAAGAAGAGAAGAGGAAGGGAAGAGGAAAGGAATGGGATGAGAGGGGAGGGGAAATAGAAGTGGACAATGAGGAGGAGGAGGAAGCATAAGAGGGAGAGGAGGAGGGGGAAGAGGAGGAAGGGGAAGAGGAGACAGCAGCCAGCCATGCTGGTGGAAGGAGGCTCCAGTGGTTGCGACTTGTCATGCTTGTGTATTATCCAGCTTCCCAGTTGTGTAGATGCTCCCTGGGATCTATAGAAAGCACACTTCAACGTTTGAGTTAAGCTCTTTGCCAGGCTAGCACACTGCTGTACCATCTTCCCAGTGTGCACCAGCAGCACTGAGCACAGTTCTGGCAGCCTTGGGATAGTTCCTCCTTCATAAGGTACTGAACTGCTAAGCTAGCATGTGCTGAAGATCCAAACTGATCAATGCCTGTCCACACTGTATAGTTTCTAACTTCATCCTGACCCTAGACATATCTATACAGTCTCTCTGGGACTCCCAGGCAGAAGTGAGATAAGGATGGGGTTGGAGCCTTGTGGGAACAGTCAGGGCACACTGTCTGCTGCCTGTACTGTCCTTTTCAGTGGGAGCCTTTCCTGTCCTCTGCATGAAGCTCAGCTTGACATCAGATAAGATTCAGCATGTGGGATTGTTGGGCCTTGAGCTTTCAAGGCCGTGGAGTTCACTGAAGCACAGGCAGCCCTAGAGGAATATGTTAGTGGCTGCAGACAGGAGAGCAGGCACCGAGAAAATGCTCCAAGATACCAGCTTGGCATGCAGCCAAGCAACTTCCTGTAGGTGACCAGAAGGAAGGTCCCCTGTCCGTCACCCCATGTATTACCTACAAAGTCATTCTCCAGTTTCCCATAGGCCTTCATCCTCTCTACTCACTCATCGCTTCCTTACTCTCCTTTGTTGGGTGTATAATCATTTCATAAGTGTATATGTTTATGCAAAATACATATTTATAATATAGAAAGCATATATTATTAAATATGCATTCTATTTAAACACATACTTATAATATTGAAAATATGTAATTATGTTCAATGTGTATTCTGTGAAAAAGAATGTAGGACATAGAGTGTTCAGATGAGAAAAATGTTACCTCGGGGCTGTTCTGTTTCTTTGGTTGGTAAGATTTTTTTTTTTTTTTTTTTTGGTTTTTCAAGACAAGGTCTCTCTGTATAGCCCTGGCTGTCCTGGACCTCACTCTGTAGACCAGGCTGGCCTCGAACTCAGAAATCTGCCTGCCTCTGCCTCCCAAGTGCTGGGATTAAAGGCATGCGCCACCACCACCCGGCTGGTAAGATATTTTTTAAGCTTTCACTGAAAGGATCCATTGACACTGGATTCCCTCTTCCTGGGCAATAACAGGCATTTGGTTTAAGATCATTTTCTTGTATGTACACAAGTGCTTCTATGTGTATGTGTGTGTATATATACATATACATATATACATATATACATGAACACATACATACATACATACTCGCATACACAGTGCTCATAAGTTCAGGTATGAGAGTGCATGTTGTGTGTATGTGGGGGTACAAACTGGCTTGTCATTCCTCAGGGGCCATCCACCTTGTATTTTAAGACAGGGTCTCTCATTGGCCTGCAAGTCACCAAGTAGACTATAAGATTGGCCCACAAGCCCCAGGGACCCTCCTGTCTCCCTCTGCCTTCCCAGCACAAGGATGACATGTGTGTGACACCATACTTTTTATATATCTATTCTGGGCATGGAACACTGCTCCTCATGCTTGTGAAGCAAAAATGATACCACATAAGTCATCTCTCTACCCCTTTGGGTGGTTCTCAGCCTGTGGGTTGTGACCTCTTTGAGGGTTGAAGGACCATTTCACAGGATCACCTAAGACCATCAGAAAACAGAGGTATTTACAGTATGATTCACAGCAATAGGAAAATTACAGTTATGATATAGCAATGGAAATAATTTTATGGACAACATAATTTTAACAAGAGGCACTGTATTAAAGGGTCACAGCATTGGGAAGGTTGAGAACCACGGTTATAATGTTCTAGCCACAGGAAGCTCTTCTGTGCTCTACAGGGTGCTTAACAGCTGTTCTGGCCTCTGCTGAGTAGACAACAGTATCCTCCCCATCAGAGTTTGAGTTATGAAAGAACGTTCTAGATATCGGTAAATGGTTCTGGTGTAATGCCTCGGGCTGGCTCATGTCTGGCCAGAATTGCCCAACATTGCCCACCTATAGGACTCCTTGCTGTAATTCCATATGGTGGGACAGGAAACAGAGGCCCGAAGTGTGACTCCCTCTGTGAAAGAAAATATTGCTGGTAGGTGACAACAATGGACTTCAAGACAAAATGATACTGCCGGTACGATATATATGTGTGTGTGTGTGTGTATATATATATGTATACACACACACACACACACACACACACACACAAGCATTTCCATAGCAATGGGCATCCTCTAAAGTCGGAAATACAGCAGAAGTTTGCCATGGGTCTAAACTCTTGAGCCAAGATATGAAGAAGGGGGCTGTTCTCAAGGAAGAATGAGGAGGCTGCAGGCAGGAAGCAGGCAGAAGTTTACAAGAGCAAAGCCTTTTTCATCCCCAGAGACTCAACCACTGCATCTTGCTACAGTGTGAGGAATGCACAGGCTGCTTCTCCTTGGGTGCAGGTTGCTAAACCAAGAGCTAAAGAAGAGCACAGATGCGTGTCAAAGGAAACCGGCCAGCTGCTCAGTAACAGGGAGCCGCAAAGTGGAAGTGCTGGAGTCTCGATCCATTACACACAGTGTCTTATGTGACAGTGTCCACTAAGCCCAGTTGTATGTGCAGGGAGCTCTTCTGAGACACAGGCACCACATGATTGGTGAGGTAAGTGTCTTCTACTGTCTGCATTTTCCATTTGTCTGTGTAGCGGTACCCTTTGGGAGTACCTATACTCAAAAATGAAAACCCATCTCTAGCTTTGCCCTGCTGCTTGGAAAGCATGACGCGGAATAGATACACCAGAAGCTTCACCTCCTCTGGAGAGTAGACCAAGTGGGCTTGTCACAAGCACATCATACTGTGCCCACTGTGGAGTTTCCAACAAATATCAGGCACTGGTTCAGGATGTGGAGGATGAAGAACGCTAGATAAGACTGCCTTTGTATAGCAGTAGCATGGTTCACAAGCAGGTGGGTGGACCTGAGTCTCAAGCGCCTGATCACTCCTCTTAGCACTTACTAAGACCGCCCCTCCCCCTCCCCACTTCCTGGGAGTCCACAGGACAGGGGGATACTCCTGGAGGAGACAGCGAGAGCTGTGCTGCCCTCATGAACCACACGCAGGCATTAAGTCCTCCCGCTGCCTCCACTGAGGTACTCCCTTATGTAGGTGGGCACATTCAGCCATTTCCCTCAGACTCTGACCCCATACATAACATTTATCATCTTCTTAAGTCGTGGTTGGACAGCCACATGTATGATATTTCCTGTCTAACGTCTTTTTGTTTTCCCACCCTCTTTTATTACAGGATTTTGCTGTATTTGGTCAAAAGTTAGATTCATTAAGATATATCGTGTATTCCTGGCATCCTGGTGACTCTGGGAACTGATTGGACTATTTAATCGCATTGCACATTTGCAATGATTTACCTTGTACATTTGGGAGGGGAGTTCTCATACAGTAGAGGCAGGAGCTGGATAGGCATTGGGTTCATATGTGTCTTAGTCAGGGTTTCTATTCCTGCACAAACATCATGACCAAGAAGCAAGTTGGGGAGGAAAGGGTTTATTCGGCTTACTTCCACATTGCTGTTGATCACCAGAGGAAGTCAGGACTGGAACTCAAGCAGGTCAGGAAGCAGGAGCTGATGCAGAGGCCATGGAGGGATGTTCCTTACTGGCTTGCTTCCCCTGGCTTGCTCAGCCTGCTCTCTTATAGAACCTAAGACTTCCAGCCCAGGGATGGCACCACCCACAAGGGGCCCTACCCCCTTGATCACTAATTGAGAAAATGCCCCACACTTGGATCTCATGGAGGCACTTCCCCAACTGAAGCTCATTTCTCTGTAATAACTCCAGCCTGTGTCAAGTTGACACACAAAACCAGCCAGTACAATATGGATTTGAATGCTTGGAGTAAACAGCTTGAAATCATGTTTTGTTTTGTTTTAAATTCTTCATAATTAAATTATTGCATGGTTTTGCCTTCAGATTGCCATGAGCCAATCGAAAGAATCACCAACTGACACACTTCACAAGCATCCTAGTTGCACTCCATTGCTGTGATAAGTACAATGATGAAAATCATTTTGGATCAATTTGGAGAGAGAAAGGTTTATTTGGCTCACAATGCCTGCTCAGGGGAACCCAAGACAGAAAGCTGAGGCAGGAACCTGAAGGCAGGAACTGAAGCAGAGATGGCAGAGAAACACTGCTTCCTGGCTTGCTGTCCACTGCAAGTACAGTGGCTTCCTAATATGAATCAGAACCACCCAGAACCACCGTTCCTGCCCAGGAACGGTACTGCCCACAGTGGACTGGGTCCATCCATATCAATCATTCCTCACACCCCTCCCTGACACTACCCTTGCCATGTGTCACTCACAGGCCCATCTAATCCCTAAGGGAACTCCTTCATTGAGGTTCCTTCTTCCTAGGTGACAAGAGTTTGTGTCAAGTTGACCCAAAGCAAGCAGCCCTGGACAGCCTGTGTGTGTTGGGGCTGGTATCCATATTTCTTGATAGAAATCAGGCTCCTTTATCAGCATGAAACCTAAGATATCATGGCTCTGGGAAAACTGGCTGTGTTGTCTTTGGTTCTCTATCTTGTTTTAAACTGAGAGAGATCACTCAAGTCACAATAGTAAAAAGATGGAGGCCACACCCCTTCCCCCAGTTCAAAGTATTCCCTCCCTTACAGAAGACTCAAAGCTCTGATAGACCCCATGGTTTTCCTGGATGGAGATAGCTTTGATGTGGGGCTAGCCTGGAAAGACAGCTATCATTTTCAGTAAGATTCCCTTGGGGAAAAAAAAAAGATAAATTAGACTCTAGACTTTAACGTACTGTATCAAGTAAGCCTGAAATCCACCTGCCCTCTGCTCTGACCCTAGGAGGGCACACCCTGTTGCTCTGTTCAACACTCATTCCCCGGATGCAGAGACTTGGGGTACTGCAACTGTCCATGACAGAGTCCAGGACTGAGAAGGCACTCACAGAAAACACATTCCCCTGCTCTATCCTCTTCCTTGCATCTAAGCTGGAAGATGTACCTCTTCTATTTATCATCCCCTTCCAACGCTTTAGTGAAGGACAGTTGCAGTGTGCTGGGGTGTGGGGGACACCACTGGTCATCATCTTTGACCAAGCCTGGGCTGGAAGCTTGTGTGGTAGCATCTGACACTATAGGAGCAGCATGTACCCTCTTTACAGCTCTAGAGAGGGAGGCCTCAAAGAGCTTGGCTATCAATTGTATAGGCCTCCCTAAGTCTCACTTAGGGAGAGATACTCAGAGTCAGCCTCCAGAGTTGCCTTGAGTAAGAAGTATAAGGAGGGCATGATGGAAAGGGATGATGGGAGCAAGCTGGGGCTTCTGGAAAATGCAATGATGGTTTGATTAAGTGAAGATAGTAGGTTCTGCACATGGCATATGCGTCCATGATAAGGTCAGGAACCAAAAGTCAAATGATGATTATGTCTTAGTTTTCACCTCTCTTGACTTGATTGGTTTTGTAAAGGACACTCATTCCTTTGTAGGCAAAAAGTCCCCAGTTCTTTACCAAACCTTGACATCATCAACAAGAAAACAGTAGCTAGTTCTTCAGGCTCAAAGTTCCAACCTCACAATCAACACCTTCATCTCCAGCACTAGCACCACCTCCCCCAGTGAGCTGGTGGTCTCACTTTCATGCCTAGTAATACCACCAGCATCACCATAGTCAACACTGCCTTTCCCAGGAGCATCACTCCTACCACCTTCAGCAACACCACTGGCATTGCCACCAGCACCACTAAATCCAGCATCGTCAAGCTCAGCACCATCACCATCATTATCATGGACAGCCCCACCATGACTGTTGCCATGACTGTTGCCTCATTCCTGCCATCATTGATATGGCCATCCATACACCAAATCCAGCATCACTTGCCACAGCACCATCACGACACCTCCACTATCATTGCCACATCACCAACCCCTACCACCACCACCAGGAACTGCCATCATTAATACTACCAACACACCAAACCTAGCATCCCCTTTCCCTGTGTCAGCACCACCACAACCATCCCAGCAGCCCCACCCCCACCAACTCTGAGCATAAGCATCCCCCATGATCCCTGATGACACCATGATTATCTTCCCACCCAAAGGTCACTAATCTGCTGCCCTTTCAACAAAGGCTGATAAACTCCATAGCAGCTGCCCTCCAGAGCCCCGCTGGCTTTGCATTAAAGACAAGCACTTTCTTCCTGGTCTCCCCCGGGGATTGGGGGAGTTCTTGGCACTAGTAGGTGCTCAGTGAATACTTGACATGGAGCACAATGAAGGAGCAGGCATGTGTGGGCCACAAGTGCTGCCAAACCTCCACTATGACCTCAGAAACACAGACTGTGCGGAGAGATGGAGCTAATTTTCCAAGCTCTGGAGTCGCCATTTTCTTTTCATTAAAGTCCACATCTGGTGCCTTTGTAGCTTGTATTAAGTGTCATTTGTCATGCTAAGGTCTCTGAAAGGACCCTGGTCCCACTGAGCAAGCTGTGTCCCATATGTCCACTGAATAGTATGACAGGCCAGTGTGGTGTTCCAAACCCCTCAGTTTATATTTGGGGAAACTGAGGTAGATAACCAAGACATGCTTTGTGCAAGGCTATAGTGGCTCAGAGTCCCCAATTGTAACATGTTGTTGTCATTCTACCTCATGTTTGCTCTTCTATATTAAGGGAGGACCACACAACTCCCATAGAAAAAGTGAGATAAACTAAGGTCTGGAGAGTGCTAGAAAAATGGCTCACAAATTAAGAACACAGGATCCTCTTGCAGAGGGCCTGGGTTTGGTGCCCAGCATTCACACAGAGGCACACAACTTTCTAAAATTCCCATTCCAGGAGATACAAAACCCTCTTCTGGATCTGTCGGCGCCAGGTGTCTACGTGGCACACACATGCAGATGTGGCTGTGACATCACTCATATATACAAAATAAGATTAAGTATTTATCAGTGAAGTGAGCTGTCTTCCCATGCACAGATGCATGTGGGAGGACTGGAAGGTCCCGAGGCTGCTGAGGGTTCGAGCTGAGACATCTCCAGCTCCTGAATCGCTTTTCTCTCCTCTGTGTTGTCTTTCTAGAAGAGAGCTGAGATGGGGTAGAGGTGTAGTTCAGTTGGCAGAACTTTTGTCTTGAATACATGGACCCCAGTTTGGTCTTCACCAGCAGCCGAAGTGTTCAAGAGGCAGGAGCAGAAATTTCAGAAGTACAAGGTGAGCCTCAGCTACATATTCAGTTCTAGGTCATACCATGATACAGGAAACTCTGTTCTCTGTCTCAACAATAAACAGAGATGTGATAACCATCATCCACTTCAGGACCCTAGTATCTCCTACCAGCAGGGAAGAGGATCCACACGTGCTCTCCAGAGTAGATTCCACCACCTTTGGATGTAGGGTTTTAACCATTTTGTTCCTTTGCTGTACATACAAACATCGGTATTTCAGGTCCTCGGCTTGGAACACACTTGTATTTAACACTTGAGCTTTCAAAAACTCTAGTTGACCTGCCTGTATTCCAGTTCACTCGGTTCTCCACATAAAAGCATCTCTCGTGTGTTGTTGGTCCCATTTGAAGGTCTTTGCAAGTCCACAGTCAGCCCTCTGGTTTTGAGCCCCATTTCAATATCATCAACACTGAGAGACCATCTCTTGTGGGATGGCAGGCAGTGTCCATCTGCAGGACTAAGGCTCTCACATTGAACAGAAGATGCAGAAGCTTCTAGACTGTTTGGCAACCCTGAGAAAATCATCTGTGGCTACCTTAGAAACTCTTGCTCATTGGCCTGGTAGACCTGGACACATCAAATGTTCACCCAACAGTATCTTCCCCTTTGGATGTTTCCTTGTTTATTTGATGAAATCAGCAAAGACCTGGAGATAATGTATAGTTTTGTGCTAAGACCTGTAAATAATGTATGGCTTATATGACTTACTCTCAGGGATATAGGAGGAGATGAAGGAGTGCATTATTCCCACTTTTCAGATGGGAAAAGAGAGGCAAAGAGAAAAGTCTCCATTTGGGCATTGAAAAAGTAGAAAGAGATGCTCCTGATCCATATCTCTTAAGTCTCTTTCCAGAAGTGCTGGGCTGCAGAAGTGATGCCCCCATCTACTGACTTTTTTTTTTTTTTGAGAGATGACAAATTATATTCACCATTGTCCTAAAGTGGTTTTCATTTCTGATTACTTAATTTGCCCAGTGTTTGCTTTAAATGGTTTTCCTCGGCAGGCTGCAATGTTTGCGGTTGACTTTTGACATTATAACACTTTAGTACAAAGGAGGCTACAGAAAGCAACAATGAAAACATTTACTAAGTGTGTTTATAATCAAATATATCCTCCGTAATTTAATTTGGAGGAAGCAGAGAGCCCAGCATTACAAACAGAGGGCTCGTTAATAATTCATAAGTCATGAAGCGGTAAGGCTGGAGCGGAGTCACAGAACGGTTTCTTGGTGGCCGCTCTCAGCCCTCACCTCTTGCCACAGAGGACGTGCTACTCAGAGAATGAGGACCCCACCTTTGATATCCAGGTGGTAGCTTTTGAACCGGGATTCTGGAAGGTTCAGATACTGGTGTGTCAAGATCAGAGATGAAGAATGCCCAGGGTGGGCTGAAGAACATGGACTAGACCTGGTTTGCTACTCTTAACAGAAACCACAAGGTCTGTGGATGGGGCTTGAAGATGGAAGCGGCCTGGGCCAGCCATCTAGCATACCCGTCACCAAGCTTCTTGGTAGAGGCTTCGTAGCACATCTGGGGCACAGTAGAATGTAAACATGCAATGACGGAGGAACTGGAGCTGGGGACCTAGGCTACAGAATCTGCAGAGGGCCTTCACAGTGCTCCTTGTGAAAGGCTGGTCGCCGTGATGGAATAAAAACTTTGTACTTGGCCAGATGGGAGGGAAGGCTCAGATCTGTAGAGGCTTGATCAAGTCCTAGAGTAATTCAGTGGAGCAGAGTGAACAACCCCGACTTGTGCTCTCTGGTCCCCATACAGAAGATGGACGATGCTTCTTCTCTCATACCTGGCTCCTTCCTGGATGAATACAAGACATACCGAGTGGGACAAAGATATGTTCAGTGTCTTTGGACTTATTTGTGGAAAGCATTACCAGAGATTTTGGGAGGACTAAAAGTTCCTGGAGTGAGAACACAGGTGACGTTTATACACACGAAGTTCATGCAGAGAGATGCAAAGGAAACTAATGGAATCCATTCACTTTCACTGGTGTAGTTGGTAAAGATGGCAGACTTAAATACACAGCAAATGGGAAAGAGCCTGAGGAGCTGAGTGTGAAGTTCCACCATTAGCTTGCTGTGCAAATCCCAGCTGTTTCCAGTGTCTTGCACAAAGACTCCCAGGTACTTTGACCCTGCAGTTTCATGGTGAAAATCATGCATAGGTAATTGCTCAATACTTTTATAGGAGCAAGATACAGAAAACAGTTTAGTTCTAATAGAGAATTGGGAAATTCTCATTACATACACCAGAGCAGGAGAGAGTCTTGAACAGTACCACTCTAAACGCTTTCAATACTGTGTATAACACATTGATTTCTTCATTCACACACAAAAGAACAGGCATATCAAGATGGAGATGTGTTCCCACGTACATTCGGGTCCCTCCTGTATATAAGAACCAGTATAACAGGTTCCAATGCTGATAAAGTAATTATACATTGGTTCAAAGATGAATGAATATCTCTCTCTCTCTCTCTCTCTCTCTCTCTCTCTCTCTCTCTCTCTCTCTCAGATACACACACACACACACACACACACACACACACACACTCGCGCGCGCGGGCACATGCACACACAGTGTACCAGGTCAGCTGCTGACGCCTTTCTAGACCATGACACATTAGGAGCTAAGTGGTTATATGAGCATGTGGATAAAGTTTGTGCACAAACCAAAACCTCAAATCCTGTTCAGCCATCTGGGTACAGGGCAGGTGGCCCCAGGACGCAAAAGAAGTCTTACTTGGCTTGGGCTTGGTTTAAACTTTTTCAGTTTCAGCCATTTTTTACCCACATTCCTTGGCTTCTCCCACTTCAGTTCCAGCCCCTCCCTCCCCACCCCTTCCTCATTTACAAAGCAGATGTTGCCAGCCAGGCTTTGACTGTGGAAAGTGCACACACACTTGTCCGCCCCATGTCACCAAGGCACACCCCAGGCCCCGCTTTCAAGGAGACGCTGATTGGTTGAAAATGACTTCCAGTAACTTAGCCTTTGTTTTGTAAAAACATTATTACAACATTGTATAACACTTGAGAAATGTTTCAAATTTAGGCTGGCTGGTGGTTTAGCAGACTAGGGTGCTAGCATATGGAGCCTGCTATGAGGGAGAGGCAGTGGCTTATTGCTGGCAGCACCAGGCAAGTCAGGATTAGCAACCAGAGGACCCTTCCCAGCACTGAAGCCGGCAGGCCCCCCAGGTATGGCTTCATTTCTTGGATGAGATCTGAAGTATTATGGGTAGAGGGGAGGGATCAAATTCACATATCTTAAGGCAGGCTGTGTTATCATAAGATGCATCTAACAAACTTAGTACACTTCACTCTGTTTTTTTTTTTTACACTGTTGTTATTCAAATTTACCTTCCCACTTACAGTGTATCAGGGGCAAGGATGTTTAAGGTACATAAAGCCAAGTTCTGGGGCTGGAGACATGGCTCAGAGACTAAGAACACTTCCAGAGGACCAAGTTAAGTTCACAACATTGGATCTGATGCCTTTTTCTGGTATAGAATCCCCCTGGCATCTCTCTCTCTCTCTCTCTCTCTCTCTCTCTCTCTCTCTCTCTCTCTCTCTCTCTCTCTCTCTCTCTCTCTCTCTCTCTCTCTCTCTCTCTCTCTCTCTCTCTCTCTCATACAGACACACACACATACACACACACACACACACTAAATATAAACATTTAAACATAACAAAAACCAAAAGAATCTCCTGCTTTCATTGTATTATGGTTTAATCAGCTGTGGTAGGGGGTGATAAAAATTATATAGTAGCTTGGTATTTGTAGAGGTTGAACATTTGGGGGGGACACTTGACAGTGGCAGTAGGGCCCATGGAGGGGTCAAATAAGACTGCTTGAATCTTTTCATGTGTTCCACCAAGGCTGGCCTCTATTCATAATAGAGACAAGTTGAGCTTGGACCTCTGGTCCTTCTGCATCCACCTCCCACGTGCCTGGATGACAGGTGCACACTCCCACGTACAGTTTGGTGCTGAGAAAAGAACTCAGGACTCCCAGCATGTTAGGCAGGAAGGAGTTCTGCTAACTGCGATACTCTCTAGCCTTTAAAATATGTAATAAGTTGTCCAGTTAATAGTCTTTAGAAGTCTTAGAAGGTAGAAGAAGTAGAAGGCACTTCAGGCAGAAAGAGCTTCAAATGTCACCCCTTGGCATCATACAGTAGAGGTGACAGCTAGATGAGACACCCAGTGTCTTAGTGGGAGCCTTTCTGTCATCTAGACGATCAGCAGCTGGCCTATGAAGTCATGGGGTGTGGCTCCAGCTCTGCTCTGAGCCTTCTACCTGGCTTGAGAAATGTTCTCATCACTGCCCAGGGAACCCTTGGCAATAGATGGTTTATGATGACAGTGTTTCAAAGTAGAAAGGCAGGTGTTTTGAGCTTTCATTGGCTATCCTCATGAGAGTGGGTATTACCCGCTGCACCCTGGACAGCTTCAGCATCCTGTGTGTTAGTGGTATATGTGTGGTGCCTAATTCCTAAGATGGCATGATGTCATGGTGACTATGAGCATAAGAGCTGCCATGACCATGGTAGCTCTAATAATTTGGGATCTTCATGAGGACATTGCTGTCACAATTTAGGCAGCTTGAGATGTCATGGAGGGAGTTCTGACATGAAGACCCCAACTCTTCAGGGTATGAAGCTACTTCCTGCATCCACTTTCTCTGTGTTCTTTCGAGTCCACCATCTCTTTGAAAGTGAAGCAGATGGTTCTGATACCAATTTAACTAATGGGATGCACCCGCCCAACTCACCAATGCTTCTGGCATTCTCGTTCCCTCCACTGAGATGGAACAACAGCTGAGAAAGGGAATCGATGAGATGTCTGAGGTTTCCCTATTGCCCAGTTTCCACTCTATGAACTTTGTAGGTTGTTCTCTGAAGCTCTGCACAGATGAGACTCTCTAGAGGAGATGTGGGGTTGTCGCTGAAGATGAGGCTGTGTTATTCTGTAAGAACTGGCAGACAGTGGACGGTCCTCTGCAGACACTCTGAGATGAGCTAGGAACTGTGTCTCATTTCTCTGCTGAGGACCCCAGAGGGGCTGAGGTGTTTGCTAAGACAATGTGAACTAAGAGACCTCTGTACATGGCACAGACTTGGGGTGACCCAGTGTACCCCATGGTGGTATATTGTCACCTATTCATCGAATATCATTTGGGAGTCTTAGCCCCTATTTATTTTCTTGGTGCCCATACTCGGATATTCAAATGGAATGGATAAGGCCCAAGTAGTACATTCCAAGGATGTCTTTTCCTTTAATAAGCAACAACAATGTTAGCAGAGCTACAGGTACTGCTGGGAGAACCCAGAGGAGTGGAAACAGCTGATGGTGTGGGTGTGGCAAAGAGACCATTATGGGACCTGGTGGCCCTAAGGACTACCTCTCCCACTTTTTTGACCTGCCCTGAGTACTCTGTAGGGGAAGGACAAGCAGAGACCTCTGGAAAAGATTTCTAGATTTAGAGACATGGAGTGTGTCACCAGAGATGGCAAATCAGTGTTGGGATGAGAGTTACAACTACCCAGGAGCATCGGGAATGGGAGGATAAGCTGGAGACAAGCTTCTACTGAAATGGCAACTTCAGAACCCAGAAACCCAGACAGAAGCAGGGCCCGTCTGTATCCTCCAGACAGGCACTGACACCCATTCTCTCCAGAGCCTCAGTGGCTGGTGACGACTTTGCTGGCAACCACTTCAACTGAATATAACCTTCGGGAGAAAATAACCCAGCCAAGTCTCTGTTCTCTTGGAGCTCATGACGGTTGCATAGTTGCGAGTGAGTGAACGATGGATACATGGGTGCATGAGTGGATTGTGCACCGCTGAATGAGTAGATTCATCACCATGTCTGGAGCTAGAACAAAGCAGAGAACAAGGAAGTCAGTGGGATAGGCTTTGGACAGGTAGAGAGAAGGGACCAGGCAGCAGTTAAATGTGAGTGTCCCCAGATCCTTCAGGTTTGGAAAAGTTCTAGAGTCAGTCTGTCCAGGTGAGCTGCCAGCCAGCTGAGCAAGTGTGACTGTTTGAGGGTCAGGAGGGTCACAGGTCTCATAAGAGAGATCTGTGGGTGTTTGGAGAGCTGTGGCCTTTGGGTGACAGCCCTGCTGGCTGAGCTGAGGGCTTGCTGGAAGGCATGCTACAAAGGGAAGGGCATGAGTTGCTTTGAAGCCTCTAGCCAGTTCAGCCAATGCTAGATCTATTCTGCTGCTATTACTAGGGTTTGGCAGGCAGCTTGCCATGAACTTCAGAGGACCACGGCACAGATTAAGGGAGGCTGGATGCTAATTTGCACATATGGAAATGTTTCTCCCACCATGGATGGCTCTGTTGTGGACAGATGGAATTAGCGAGCACTTCGAAGTCGTGAAGACAAACACATCGAGAGAGAGAGAGAGAGAGAGAGAGAGAGAGAGAGAGAGAGAGAGAGAGAGAGAGAGAGAGAGAGAGAGGGAGGGAGAGAGAGAGAGAAAGAGAGAGAGAGAGGAGAGAGAGGAGGTTAGCTCCCTTTTCTCTTTCCTGCTATTTCTGTTGGTGGTGACTCTCCTTTTTTCTCCCCAACTCTACCATTGCCCTACCCTACCCCTCCCTCCTTTCCTCCTCCCTTCTTTTTTGAGACCTTTTAGATTGCACAGGAGTAAATAAATAGTGCCCTCGATGGCTCCTCACATCAATAATACATTGGTCCCATTTCAAATGCAAATCATACTTCAGCATTGAGTCCTTCACATCATCTGGGAAGTAGGATCCAGGTGCCAGGGGACCCTGGAGGAAGGAGGGCCAGTCTTCTTAAAAACAGACACCTTAGATTCCAGCATCCATCCTTGAAAGGTCCTCAGCCTATTGTGACCCATCTTCTCTCCCTCTTTCTGAAGGTTTCCTTTCCAGTCCTCTCAAGAAAGTTCCTCAGATGCACTGGGCTTGCTCCAGGGCTCAAACGAGAAATCCTGTGGGATTACCTTTTATTGTGACTTTCTTTCTTACACCCTGTGCCTTTGAGTGAGAAAGTCTGTAATATTTTATTCATTTGTCAGACATGCAGGGTTAGAATCTCTTCAGAACTCTGCACATGAAGGCTGAGACATCTACTTGGGTAATAGTCCCTCTTCAGGGGACAGCCAACTTTTTGTGTAGGATGTCAGATAGCAAATATTTTTATCTTTCTAGGCCACAAATTTCTCTTGCAATTGGGGAAGTGGAAACAGTGCATGTGCTAATGAATGGGGAGGGGAGTGTTTCAAGAAAGCATTAGATATACTGATAACGGGCTGACCAAGGGTTGACATCATCCCAGGTCCCATCAATTTTCAGGTGCAGGAGGCCTGCACTCTCTCAGCCCAGAGCCACTATTTTCTGACTTATCAGACAGAGGTGGGTGGATAGCTCTAACTTACAGAAGAAGGCTCTCTTCTGATTTACCTCTATGACATCACCTTGCCTTTAGCTAGGAGCTACAAGCAGCTAAGTGGACCCAGCACAAAGACCCATGGATGTCATTGGCTCTTGCCAATTTGACTCTGTGGCCTTGAGTAAACAGCCCTTGGCAGTGGTAGTTAGGGTATGGGAGAGGTAGCTAGTACTGTATCACTGATCCTTGTAAGATCTTTTCTGTTCAGCTTCTGGCCTAGACGTGTGGCCCACTGTAGCACCTGCATGGAAAGCCCGTGATCCCATATCCACTTGGTAGTATGGCAGCTACCTAGCACATAGCTATTCAGAGTTTTGAAACAGAAACCGAGCACATTTCAGTGCTGGCATTTTCCTACATTCTGACAGCACGTTCAAAGGTAGATTTACTCAGCTTGCCTGTGTGGCTTCCAACTGGACATCTAGCAGCACCCTGATTCCCTGGGTTGGGTGACCTTCCTGTGCATGGCTGTGGGGATTGGTCCTGCTCTCCCATGGCTTCCTGTTTGTTTCCTTCAGCAGGATCACAAGTTCAGGAGAGGGACTTAGGCTGATGGTGCTAGGAGTGTGGCTAGCTGCTTTCCTTGAGCATTAGCTGTGCTCTGGCATCAGACAGGCATTACAGAAGCAGCTGTTTTCGATACTTTAAACACAAGACTCAGAGACATTAAGGGATTTCAATTTGGGCTTGATATCAGGAAAATGTATGAAGATAAGATCTGAATGATATTACCTGTTCTTCAACACAAATTGAGGCAATTTTTTATTGCAAAATGCCAAGGATCACTACTGCCAAGGTCATCATTTTCTACCCACACCCTAGTTTTATGATCTTAGTCCAAGGAGGGAGCCAGCTCTTCTACCGCATGTTCTCCAGCAGACCCCCCAAAAGGGCCCTCTCTTCATGTGGATCATCTCGCTCAGCCATGACCCCTGGTGCCCAATGGCAGATATGGCCAATGATCACTCTGACAATGACCCTAGAGCTGCCCTGTAACAGATAACTTTTGACTTCATTCTCTGGGGTTCATGTGTGTATGTGTGTGTGTGTGTGTGTGTGTGTGTGTGTGTGTGTGTGTGTGTGTGTGTGTATGCTTTGAATTTAGTTCTGATTTTTTCTTATTTCACACAATAATCTGATAGGCAAGAGACCCAGTGACTTACTAACCAAATGATTCATGTTCAGAAAAAATATTTGGAAAAGAGCTGAATATGTAAAAATCTAAGGCCCTGGTATCATTTCATTGATGTTTTATATATGTGCATGATTTGATCTGAAAACAAAAATGAAACAAAAACAAAACAAAACATAAACACGTAAAAACCACTGCGCATGCATACACACATATACATAACATACACATATATATATACCATAACACACACTCTACACACATCAACAACCTCAAAAGCACAAAATATATACATAATACCACACATACACACAAACCACATGTACATATCACATATGCACAAACACCAACATACACACATATATACCACACATGCTACACACACACTCCACACATCTACAACCCCCCAAAATACACAACACATACAGAAAATACCACACACACATACCACATGCACATATATATGCACAACCACCACATATACACTCATATGTACACACATGCTGCACAAAAACACACACTCTACACACCCTTTCCCCCACCACAAACACACACAAACACATATACCCAATACCACACACACCATAAATGCATAAACACCATACACACACATACAATACACACCACACCTGCTCTGCCCTCTTTCTCACCTAAGTCATATCTATTGGACTATGTTCTCCTCCCTTCATATCATACCACAGAATCAGCATTATAGACACTAAGTTGAACTTATTTCCAAAGATCCATAGCATGAGCAGAGACCTGGTTTTGGGAGGAGAAGAACACAATGAAATCTGCATGCAAGTTCAATTAACATTGCAGCCACTGGACCATGCTCTAAGATAGGAAAGTTCCCCTGGTCCATTTTAATACACAGTGTCTCTATGCAACCCTCACTCATTAGTCACAGGGCTGTGTTGCCAGGATCAAGAGTGGACATTAAAATAGGTAGGTTTCCACATCTACTGTGTGAAATGGCTTCAAGTTTTTATAACCCACCTACATCTTCCAGTGGGCTTTAAACCACATCTAGATTGCTTATAATCCAGTCCAATCAATGTGGTGTAAGCACTGCATCAATAGTGATTATAATATATGGTTTGGGGATAACAGCAAGGGAAATAAATCTGTATACGTTCAACACAGACGCTCAGATTTCTTATCCCTGAATTTTATTTTATTTTATTTTATTTATTTATTTTTTGATCTAAGAGTAGGTTGCTTCCCAGGCACAGAGCCTCTGGTTATGGTGGGCTGGCTTCATGCCCGTGTTAACAGTTCTCCAAACATGTATGCACAGACATGCACAGCTTCTGTATGGAGAAAGAAGAGGAATACGGACACTCATCTATGATAATTAGAATGAGAAGCCAGTGCAGAGGCAGATGATCTCACAGATAGGAGATGGAAAGGAAGTACGCATCAGTTCATCTTCCCCTGCATTTTACAGAACCCCGTTCCTTTTGCTTGAACAAGAATCTAATAAGAATCTAATAATTTCATGCCCACTTCTGTTTTAATTTGAGGGAAAATTAATTTACAAATTTCGGAGCACTTGGAGAGTTGTAGCGCATAATGCGAAGGTGGGGTACATTGTTCTTCACTTGGGTACCCCTGACTGAAGCGTGGAACTCCCCAGACATTCAACATCACCATCAGGACTAAATTGCTACGATGACAGTTCAAGCAATTTGGAATTCGTACAAATTGAAAATTGAGGTAAAATAAGAGGAAATATAATATTGAGTTATCTCTGTGCTTCGAAGTTTGTTCTCATCTGATCGGAGGCCGGCTCCCTGCTGGGCTCAGGCCTTTCGTGGATCGTGGATGCTGACACCAATGCACTGGTTAGAAATCACAATGCTATGATGCTTCCTTTTGTTTTTAAATCCTGCTGTGCCTTTTGACTATAAAGCTGGATTTTATGTTACCAGGTGCTCTGTGTGTTTTAACACCAAATTCTCTTCTGCAGGCTGTTCTCGGGTATTGGATGGAATTCTCCATTCAACCTTCCCAGCCTGAGCAGGAGTTTGCTTCAGATAAGTCTGTGTTGTGTTCACAGTCCTACTCCCATTTAATTGGAAAAATAGACTCAGGAAGGGGTTTTCCACTCATTAATCAGGGATGCCCTACATTTGTGGGTGAAAGGGTCTTGTGAGAAGTAACAGAAAGGTAGAGACGGGTTCAGAGTCTGCCCCACACACTCTGGAGAGGGAATGGTTTGTAGGAGGAAAACCACCTTCGATGGGAAACTGAAGTGAGGATTTCAGGAAGGAGGGGTTGTGGGGAGCAGACGAAGCGGGGAATCCAGAATGTCAGCTGCCTCTGGGCCAGTCTCTGACCAGGCAAAAACATCTTCAAGTGTGAGCAGATGAGCATTGTAGGGGTGGGGAAGGAGGACAGAGAGAGTAGGGAGAGGAATTTCTCTTCAGGAGATCCCCTACCTGGGACTATCCACACCCTTGCCTCGGAACAGTCATCTTGGAGCCCTAGCATTCCCATCCTTCCTGACATCCCCGCAGCACAGCACCTGCTATGTGTGAACCCCACCATCATGGTCACTCAAGCTCCTTATCCAGTTGTCTCTGTTCTGACACACCACAGGCAACTGGAGTCCCATGCTTTTGCAGACAGCCTTGCTCCTGGCTTGTAAAGAGACCCTGTGTGGACCCCAGCCACCCTGTGTGTCCTGTCCATATGATCTGTACCTGCCTTGAACAACAGAGCCTGAGAAAGGTGACAGAATACAAGGTCCTTTAAGTTTGTGCTGTCTTTCCTTGGTACTCCTTGTTATTGTATTTTTTTTAATTAGGGCTTTGAGCATGCTTACTCTTCTTCATCTCCTCCTCTATCCACCATCCTTCCCTATCTAGTGAACTTTGTGTCTCTTCCCATCCCCATTTTAACCCATCAAGTCTATTATGAACTGTCCACACATTCTTGCATTTGTGGCACTTTCATGAGGGCTTCACTTACACACTACACCTGACTCTCCCTTTTCTGGCAGCTATAAATGGCCCATAGCATCTTGGCTGAGACAGAAGCTCATGTTCCCCTCTCCTCTCCATGTGGGAATTTGCTCTGACTGGAGATTGCTTGAGCCTTGTGTTGCACCCATGACTGTGGTGAATTCATAGGTGCACCTGTCCTGCTGCATCTGCGATACATTGCTTCCCTGGGGAAATCCACTGCCTCTGGCTCTTCTGGGCTTTCTGCTCCCTCTTCCACAGAGGTCCGGTGGTGTCTTGTGGGGAGTGGCTATGATGCCAGTGCCCCACTGAGCATCCCACTGTCTCTTATCTCTTATTCTCGATTCCATGGCCTGTTGTATGTCTCTGTTAACATCATTTCGTACAAATGGAAGCCTCTCAACAAGGACTGAGAGGTACATTCATCTATGGGTGCCAAAGTCATTGGCAATCAGGTTAGTATTATATCCATTTAGCAGAAAAATATTAGCAGTCTCTCCTCTTGCACCTATGACCTGACCAGCCCCAGGTTCTTATCCAGACTATGGGGCCAGCTATGTATTTCATTTTTGAGGAAAAGGACTAGATTGTAAACAAAATACCTGAGCATTGTGGGAAAGAATAAAATCCATAATATAGGATAATAGATAAACAAACAAATCACCTGAGAAGTCATGATAAAAGCCCCTTGTCATCTCTTAGAGTTTGCCATGTATACCATCGTCTCTGTGTTATGGCGATCACACCAAGGACCATCTTATCTCATTTCCTATTTCTAGTGAGATTTATATTACACACATTTCTGCAAGTGTCGAAGTTATTCCAAAAGCAATTTCTGCTGCGTGTTGTGTGAACATATATGGGCTTACTTTACTTCGCTTGCCCCTCGCCCCCAGCCTTTACGCTTGTATCTTGTGTTCTCATCGCAATGCCACCATGCCATCTCTTGCTGTCTCTTCTACTTGCCCTTCTTCCTCAGGGACATTGTCCTGTACCCAGGCCTCTCCCCCTCCCCCACCATCCTCATCAGCAAAAGCAGTCTTCCATCCTTTATACTAGCATCCATGTGGTATTTTTTATGTGCTGACTGAGGAGTGTGGATTTACACATGATGTTTATATATAACGATGCTCCTAGCATCTGGGTGATCATGGGCAACAGCCATATCCTCTTTGATCTCAAAACCTGCACTTTTGGAGTGAAAGTCACAGTGCTTTCTCTTCAGGGTTGACATGAGGATTAAACCAGAGACTACAGGCGAAGTGCCTCCTAACCCCAAACCTACCATCTGAAAGGCTCTAAAGATCTCAGGCTTCTGAAGCTCTGGCTTGCTACCCCAAGTGGCAGCTCCAGCCTGACTTCTTATGACAGGCCCAAGTCAAAATGTATGCCTGATAAAAAAAAATCACAAAAAATCTCCTCCAGGCAATGTGTATAAAGCATACCTGAAACATATATGAATTTTTGACTTAGACCTTTTCCTTACACCCGAGATATCATAATCTATATGCAAATATTGCAGGATTTGAAAGTGAAAATTAAACCAAATTCTAAACAGCTCTAGTCACAGTATTTTGATTATGGGATGCCTGATCCACAGCGGTAAGTGCTTAGAAGTCAACAGTCTATGCACAAAGTTCTCTGTCCACCATAGTTAGCTCTAAAGAAATTTCTGGGGCAATGAATGGTTGAGAGAAGAAACTGCTCCAATGGAGGACCAGTTTGCTTCCAAGCAGCTTTGTTGGATGGCTCATTTGCCTGCAACCGCAACTGCCACCTCTGGCTTCTGTGGACCTCTGCACTAACATAGACACACTCGTACACACAATTAAAAATGCAACATATTTAAAAAAGAAATTTCCTGTGACTCTTTCTATTCTTAAAGGAAGTGGAACTCATTTTCTTTCTGTCTCTTTCATAGAGATGAGATATGTCCTTTTCTGTCTCTGTCTCTCTCTGTTTTTTCTGTCTGTCTCTCTTTGTCTATCTCTGTCTCTCTTGGTCTCTGTCTATATGTCTCTGTATCTCTCTGTGTCTGTCTGTCTGCCCCTCCTACACACACACACACACACAGCCTTCCTGCAGAGAACACTGCCTGCTCCTTAGAGCACAGGAAATATGAGCTGACGAATGGCTGGAGTTCAGTTCTGTTGACATTACCGTCACACAGCATTCTGCTCAATGGAAATGCTAATAAAATCGTTCCTCGTAATGAGATTTTGCATCTACTATCGTGTTTATTTATAGACATCATACTCACATGCATTTTGGAATTCTATAAATCAAACCTTATTTTATCTAGGGGATGCTCGTATCGACCAAAAAAAGAAAGAGCGATCGCAGAGGCATCTTAATAATTGCCGTATGTTCAGTTAGAGAAGCTCTTTCATCAGACAGAAACGATGTTAGCTAATTGGATGGTTAGGAGGGCTGCAGAAGGGCCTCATAGAAGTCACAATTATGAGAACCCACTGTAGAGGAAGGAAAAACATCTTTGTTAGTCTCCCATAAGCCACATTTTCAACACACAGACTTAAGAAAATTCCCTTTCCAAATCCTTTGTGGCCCCACACGAAAGGGTTGATGACTTTTATGCACCAGACTGGGCCTTTAAAAAGGGAAGAAGAAATACAAGGAATGTTTACTCTAAGCAGAACATCATGGGCTCCAACGCATCAGCTTCGAGACATTCTCCCTGCAGCTGTTTTGATTTAATCCCTCAACTTCCAATAAAACCAGAGTTTTATTTCAAGGGGCAATCCATAATTAACTTCTCTACTGGCAGCACTGGGATCTTTCAATGCCACCAACAGTGTTGAGATTAACCAATAATAATAATAATAATAATAATAATAATAATAATAATACCTATTAAAATATTTTCTCCATTCCACTGGAGTGTACACCCAGGAGGACTGAGCAAAGGTAGATGAAATGGATTCAGGCTGATTTGTACAAAGAGGGACAGAGGGACAGAAGGACAGAGGGACAGAGTTGGAACCTCAATTTTTCTGTCATCTTTTGAAGATAGAACCTGGAGGGATAAAAGCATATCCCAATTCCTCTAGACAGTAGTTTGAATGTAGATGGATAGATTAGATAGATAGATAGATAGATAGATAGATAGATAGATAGATAGATAGACAGATAGATGATAGGTAGGTAGATAGATAGAATAGGAGAGAAATAGATGAACAGAAAGGTAAATATAAAGATATATGAACAGAGACATGGACACATGGATACCTGATAGGTTAACAAAGAAATAATCTGCTTTTACATATATCTATCACTTATCTACCCACCTATCATCTAGTTACCTAGCTCTTTAGTATTTATCCACTCATCTGTTTTTCTGATGCCCGACTGGTCAGCATGAAGCCAGCCAGCCAGTGTTTTTCTTTTCCAATATCTTTGATAACCTTTGTAAGGAGCAATTAAGAGAAAAGGTAGAAATAAAAGCACAATATTTATATTGGAAACATCACTGCAGAGAATAGAGAAAGAGAAGTTAAGAAGTGATAGGATCTGAAAGATGGGCAGAGCGTGTCTAATTGGAGTGCCTCTGTCCATCAGTCCAGTGATGCTCACAAAGGAATGATACAGCAGAGTGAGGTGCCTGTCCCCGTGACAGCAGGGCTTCACAAGCTTGCTTCTCTCACACCCTCCACTACACACTTCTCTGGCTCATCTTGATCCCCCTCAGGCATCCCAGGTCCTAGATGGCCAGAAGGTCAACCTGATATATCACTGTGACCCAGAGGAGGTGGTATGCTCAGGAAGGACAAAAGGTCTAGGAAGTTAAGAACTTCTTGGCAATTCCTGAGTGAGCTGTACCCAGGAAGGTGCACATAGAATCTGGGAGAGTGGGGATGCTGTCTTTGCCTCTCCCTGGCTGGGGCACTGCAGTGACATTCTTTTCTGTGCCATGACCCAGAATTAAGAAAGGAATGTGAAGAGAAATGATTTTATTCTCATAAGGGTACTAAGCATGATGACTGACATTAGACCTGGGTAAGTATGGGGTCATACCCCTGGAATCCTAACATTCGGGAGGGTGAGGAAGAAGAACTAGGAGTTTTAAAGCGGACAGGCTATATAAAACCGAGCCTGTCTCAACAATGGGAGAGGAGAGGGGGAAGGAAAGAGACAGACAGATAGGGAGACAGAGACAAAGAAAGAGAGAGAAGAAGCATGGAAGCCAGCTCCATTGGATTAGGGGTGACTGCACCCCATCTTAATTAATTACAACTGCAATGACTCAGCTTACAAAATGAGATTCTATTCTGAGGTCTTGGGGGTGAGGAGTTCAACACAGTTGAATCCACCACAGAGGCAAATCCTCCTTCTCAGAGGAGTAGAAATAATTTGTAGGATTAACAGGAGAATGTCTTCTCACAGCTCACTGGCCAACATTAGTTTCCATGCAAACACCTGCAAAAGGATAGGCTTTCAGGGATCAGCTTTGGCTCTGGGTCGTCGTTAAGACAAAACTATCTCTCTGAAATGTTAGGACTGGTTGTCAAAATCGTGGAGGTGAGTGGAGAATGAGGAAGGTGAGTTTGGGTTGGACTGTTAAAACATTCTCCAAAAGAAAGATAATTCCTCATGTGATAGAACATCCCATGGGATCAGATACCAACATTTGTCTGTCGCCCTGGTTCTACCACCTCAAAGTTCTATTTTCTTCTACAAGGAGCTAACCTTCCCTACATTGGCTATGGTGGTGTTAACTCTGAGAAGTTCTAAGTTCTTCACCCATATCTCAACTTGTTGACCTGTACTCTCCATCACTCCCAGACTGTCAGGGACACTCAACTCCTTCTGTGAGAAAGGCACTGTGCTCCTCCTAAGGCCAAACCTCTCCATCCATCAAGGCTTGACTAGAAAGACATCTCAGGGACTGGCTCACCAGGCCATTCCTTTCTTTCAGTCCAACTGTGGCTCTGTCTAGGCTCCTCATTCACATCATAGTCTAGCATACTCCTCTCACCCTTAGGAGCTCATCTATGTGCTACCTCATCAAGGCTAAGACAACTTCTCTACCTTCTGTGGTCTAGCGAACCATCCCAGGCCCTTGACTTTCAGTGCTCACTGCTTCTCTTTCTATCACAGCAATCAGCCACTCCATCAACAACTCCATTCCTCATTCATTGTGCTAGATGGGTCTTGTCAACTTGAGGGGAAACTAGATATAGCTGAGAAGAAAGACTCTTAGTTGAGAAAATGCCTTCATAAGATTGGCCTATAGGTAATTCTATGGAAGAATTGCCTTGATTAATGATTGGTATGGGAATGTTCAGCCTACTGTGGAGGTGGTGCTACTCCTAGGCTAGTGATCCTGAATAGTATAAGAATGCTGGATGAGCAAGCCCAGAGGGACAGTGTGCAGTAAGCAGTATGTCCCCATGGCTTCTCTGTATCAGTTCCTGCTTCTAGGATCCTGCCTTGTGGTTCTGTTTTGACATACTCCAGTTATCTATAGGATAAAACAAGCCTTTTCCTCCATTAGTTGCTTTGGGTCATGGTGCTTATCAGAGCAATAGAAACTTTAAGACACCCATGCTTATCAAGGCCCATTCCACTTCTCCATGCATGCCTTTTTGTCTGCCAAATTTCAGCCATAGGACTGGGTGGTATTATGAAAGGCTATATTATGTGAACAGGGGCTCCCAAGGACCTTGTGGGAGACAGTGAAACCAGGAAGAACTGAGTGTGAGCTGAGCAGCAGTGCAGAATCAGGGAAACTGACCAGACACCTTTTACTTTCTGTGGTTCTTATGGGGCCCTAGACAATAAAATTTTCTCCATGGAAATTGAGAAAGAAGCCAGTTTCCCATTGACCCAGAGGTTTTACATGATAGACTTAGGGGTCAAATTGGATCCCCTCTGTTACTTCATTTCTTGGACATGAAACCCTGATGTAGTTCAAAATGCATTCTCTGTCCAAAACCCATTGAAACTTGAGTTGTGATTGTACTGGGATGCATATCTTTAAGAGGGATTTAGACCCGGAAGCTTCTATATTCATGACTCTTTACAACACGGGAGGAAGCTTGTGTCCCCCTCTTCTCCTGGGTTTTACTGCTCCAATAATTGTTTGTGGAGGGGTCTCTATTTAGTACCTATTCCCCTGGCTCACAATGTCCAGGACACATGGGACCATTTTCCTTGCCTGCACCACTGGAATTTTGCTCAGTTTTTACAGGTCTGCAGAACACTGCTGGGAACAAGACTGGGTATTAAGTAGCAAGCCTTCAGTACAACTTGGATTTTTCATCCTGCCAAATTGGACTGCTGGAAACTCACGAGGGTGTGGAAATTAGATCCACACAGAAGGTTCCTGAAGTGTGCCTACTGAGTTTATTCAGGCAGCTGTTTCTGGACTTGGCCCTACAGCTACACTGAAGCTGCTGCTGCTGTGTGTCGAGAGTCATGGGAGTGCCAGCAGGAGAGTCTCTCGTTCAGTGTTTCCTAACTACCAGGCTTGTGGACATTCCTGTCTCACCTTCTTGATGAACTTGGTGACCTCTGCATTTTCCTGGCTCCTTCTCTTCTGGGAATTTAGGTAGTTTATCAGGCAAGGATGCAGTGTGGCCTGAGAAGCACTGAACCCAGTTCCTGGCTACTGGGACTCTGTCCTCTGAGAGAAAGAAGCATAACCCAATGCACACCACAGGGCCTGAGGCAGGATGTCTAGAAGTCTCTCCTTTTCTCACCCAGAAGACAGGGAACTGCCTGTAAGGGATCAGGGAAGCAGCTCTGCCAAGTTCTCAGGCAGGTAAGCATGCTTTCCATCTCTGGAATCTCTGAAAAAAAAAAAAGAAAGAAAAATGAACTACTACTAGTAGTATTACTACTACTATTACTACTACTACTACTACTACTTCTACTACTACTACTACCAAACAAATAAACAAACACCCACGTGTGGTGGTACCCATGCAGGAGTGCTCCCAGATCTGGGGAGGCAGAGACAAACCCATCATCCCTTGGGGCTTGCTGACTGGCCAGCCTAGCCTACTTACTGAGTTCCAAATATTGTGAGATCCTGTCTCACAAAGTAAGGGCAGTGCCCAAAAAAATAACATCTGAATCAACCTCTGGCCCTACACACATGAACACAAATATACACATGCACCTGCACATACATATGTGTACACACACACACACACACACACATTTGTCTCTCATCTCTGAGTCACTGTGTGAATAGTGTGGGGGTACTATAATAGTGAACGCCACCTCTCCTTGTGTGCTTTTTATCTTATTGAGGCAGTCTGACTATGTAACCCAGTCTGCCCATGACCTCATGCTCCTGCTGCCTTGGCCTCCTGAGTGCTGGGGTTACAGGCATGTGCCACCACATAGAGTTGTACAAGCTTTGCAAGGCTGGAAGATAATACCTATGTGCTCATAATTCCTTATTATTGTTCTTTTATTTCCTTTTCAATGTAGACAGTTATGGGTTTCATGAAGACATTTTCAGGCAAGCTTATTATTATTTGTCTTGTTTTGTTTCACAGGCATTTAAATGAGTGCATAAAATAGCAACAGAGGCAACTTTTAGATGTTCACATGTCCCACCAGGTCAGGGAACCATGGTTCTGCAGTATCCACCATGCAGATCTAGACAGCAATGACCTAGGGCATCTAAACATGCTGATCAGTAGCTGCATAGTGAGTGCAGACTGACCACCTCGCCACCTTAACCTGTTATACATAAGTCTTAAGTAAAAACAGAGTTGACAGCAAGTGACCTTAGAGAGGACACTGACTGCAGAGTGGACCAGGAACTACCTACTCTGAGTATATGGTGACTTCTTGAGATAATCCAATAGTTTGGTTAACTGAGTACTCTGGGACCTTAGCCCTCCCAGGGATGAAGGCCTCACAACGGGTGCTGGCCATGGAGATTAATAAAGCCCTTGCCCACAGGGACCTCAGGCTCCTGGGGTCTTGGAATGAATGAGATAACATAAATGCTTTGATGGATGAGTGGTGGGGATCAAGACAAGATGAATGGGACATTCAAAGTTGCTGCTGCTCTTTATTCAGTGATGGATCATTGAGTTGGATCAAGAGGCATCTGGATAGGGGACATTGGATATCAAGAGATAAGAACAAGCTCAAACCCAGCCACAGAAACGTGCTTAGAGTATTTGAGACATGGCACCCGTGTCACTGAGGTTGGAATGGATGGAGAGAGGAGGACATGCAGCCCGAGAGGGGGATACAGTATACAGGGGCCATCTGCTTTCATGGTGTCCCTAAGGTGGGAGAGGTTGGAAAAACCCAGTGCAAGGGCTGAGCCTGACCTGAAGTGGAGTTGCACCTCCCTGCCTTAGCAATGCTTTAGAATGTAGACTCAGCCCGTATGGGAACATGGAGGTTAGTTAGAAAGAGTGCATTGCAAGAGACCAGCAGGGAGAGTGGTTTCAAGATCAAGTGGTTTCAAGATCAAGGCTGTGAGCAGTGGAGTCAGATTAAGTAGTAGCTGGTTTCTGAGTGTTTTGAAGGAAAACAACCATAAAGACTTGGGGCTTTGAATTAAAGAAAAATACAAAGCCTTGCATTCAGGAAATGCTGTGGACCTGGGTGTTGACTGATGTATGGTCCTGGGTATTTTTATAGCTGGTATTTTTTTAAGACATATATTTTTAAAGATAATGGTTTTAGTTTTAAAAGATTTATGTCTGTGACTGTCTCTGTGTGTGCCCCACATGTGTGGGTGCCCAGTGAGACCAGAAGATGGCATGGAATCCCCTGAACTGGAATCAGAAGCAGATGCTAGCTGACTGGTGTGGATGCTGAGACCTGAACTCAGAACAACGAACACCCTTCACTGCTGAGCCATCTCCTCAGCCTCTGCTGTTGTTCTCTAACGGGAAAGCCTAAAATGGGTTTAGGGAACTTGAAATTAGTATGCGAGACAGAACTGCTGTGGAGGATCATGGGTTTTTTTGGAAGGCTCTCTGGAAGAGTGGAAGGAATAAGGCTGAAACGCTCCCTCCTCCAGCACAGTGCTGTACCTATATTCTTGTCCCTTGGGGGTATTTTGCTGTAGTTTGTGCTGTTTTTTTTTCTGTCTCCCCAGTGGTCCTAATGTGGAGGATGCAGAGTGAGGATGGACACTCTTACTGTACCCTCAGCTTCCCCCTCAGGACTTCTTTTGTTGTATGATACATTCCTCCGATCACTCATGGTCCAGATGCATCTGGCTGATGGAGCCTCTGGAGGATGTCTCTTTTGCCAAGTCCTCACATAGAACACCTTCTCCCTTCTACATCCTCTGGGCTGCCACACACACACTTCCTGTCCGGCACATCCTCCGTGCTGCCTGGCATACACTGACCTGACCTGCATTCTCAGAAAGCTGCCATCCACTGATTCGTTTCTACCAGGCATCCTAACAGGCTGTGCAGGCTGTTGTGAGCCAGGACCACAAGTCAGACGATTTGCAATAATGCGAGTATATTCTTACCTTTCTGGGACCAACAGAGGCTGGCAGAATTTGTTCTGTCCAGGGTGGTCCTGTGGCCTCTGGTTGGTTGCTGCTGCTCTCTAATATTCCTTGGCTTGTGGAAGCACCACCCTGACCTCACTTCATGTCACTATGGCCTTGTTCATTGTGGCTGCCAAGCTCTATGTTCTGTTCAAAAGGACACCAACCACATTGGGCCACCCTAATGGCCTTACCCTGACCTGATCATCTGTACTACACTATTTTCTGGTACACTTACATTTATTAGTTCTGGTGGTTAGTAATTCAACATCATTTCTGCCCAAACCAAGTCACTTCATGATGTCTTCTTCCTGGCTCAAGGTCAGGGACCTACCCCTCTCTGAGCCTGGTGGAATGAATGAATGAATGAATCAATCAATCAATCAGTGCTGGAACCCTATGTGTCACATGGCTCAAGGTCAGTGACCTACCCCTCTCTGAGCCTGGTGAAATAAATGAATGAATGAATGAATAAATGAATGAATGCTGGGACCCTATGTGTCACATGCCTAGCTCCTAGTGCTATCCTTGTACAGTTCGCTTTAACATGAGAAGACTTTTTATTGGGACTCCATAGCAGGTCCTCCTTACTGCTGTGCCCAGGACAGCATTGGGTACAGTGGACGTCAGCTCCCAGGCTGCCTAAGGTCCTTGCCACACAATATTTGCACATGGGAGATAGCAGGAATTTTCACCTCACACCTACACCTGGCCTCAAGTTCTAGGCTTGGGAAGTGTTAGCTTTAACTGGAGCCCACTTTTGTCCGTTTCTGTGCAACATATGTGGCAGATGTGACATTCACTGCCTGATGGTCTCATTTAAAGAAAGATGACTTGGAGTGCATGCTGACACATTGGGTTCTGATCTGAGAGAGACCTCCAAGCAGAAAGAGCCTCCTCAGCTCGCTTAGCTGGCTTGGACCTCAAAAGGCAGGAAGGAGCAAGTTGAGGCCCATTAGAGTGCTCACCTGAAGGGGGCAGGGCTAAAAGTGGGAAGGGAAAAGTCTCCTCTTTTCCAAGCATGAGTTTTTGGCTGGAGGTCAAATTTAAGCACAAAGGAGAAGTTGGGCTGGCTGTGCAATCCTGTGCTCTAGACTCAGCACAGACAGGCTAGGTCCTCTGGGTCTTTCCCCTTAGGCTTTAAAGACAGATCTACACAAAGCTAAGCCATCTGACTCCTGTTAAAGTGAGATCAAGAAGATGACTAAGTGAGTAATTGGGGGACCTGGGAAAACACAGTGATCTTCTGGGATCTTTCCTTTTAAACAGGACAGTTTGGGCAAAGGTTGCATGCGCCTCCATGAAGGTGGGAGGATTATAAAGATCATGGCAGAGGGAGCAAAGAGCTGTCCCTCTTACATAGGAGACATGTTCCTTGACCTCTAAGGAAAAGAAGTGGGCTCAGCGTCCATTGTTCTCATGAGCAGGTTCATGGCGAGTCCCCTATCACTGTGTGTATGTTGGGAGTGATGCACATAGCCCTATTTTCTTCACACATTTCAACTACCGACCATGTTTTTCTCTGGTCCTTTGTATTCTGCACATTCCCCTAAGCCCTATGAGTGTATGAAACTGCTCCTAAGCTATAGAGACACAAGCGCAAAACTCAAAAGTGCAGAGGAGTTCTTAATGCAATTTCACATTGTCTCAATATAGAAGTGAGTATCAATGGGCAAAGGCTGGGTGTGTAACATGTGGGATTAAGACAAACTTGATCTTGTTTCCAAAATGCTGAGAATTTCAAAGCTGGGGTTACAGAGGACTAAGCCACGAGACCAGAGAGATTGTCTAGGTAGCAGCCTGTGCAGATAGATGACTGCTCAGCATCACGTGCTGGGAATTGTGTCTTGGTCCTTTATGATAGGGACATTCTCCTAAAGGCTGGAGGAGAACCTGATCCTAAGCTCAAGAAAATACTGGGATTTCTTCTCTAGGACCCAGCTAAGGAGCCGCATTGCTGTGCTTGCTCTGATGGGCAGAAGGCTTTCCCAGCATGGCAGAGGTCCCAGGCTTCTCCTTAGAAAGCACTACATGTCTGTCCCTCCCTGCACCGAGATTTGCTCACTCACCTGCCTCCCCACAGAGCCTCTGCCAACTCTGGCTTGTAGCTGGAGCTTTACAGTCATTCTTCTACCCATAGCCTTGATCAGAGCAAGAATCAGGACAAGGTCCTTTATTTCATGAGCATTCCTTTGTCTTCTATTTGATGAACAGCACATAGTGGGACTCTGTACTTCACAAGAGATAAGGATGGAAATCATGTGAGATGGGAAGACCATTGAAGCCTGTGGAAAGTGTAAAGCCGAAACGCTAACGGGCAAGCCAGTTTCCTTTCATCATATGATCTCATCATTCAGAGAGCATCTCCAGGATCTCCCTGCACACCTGGCCTGAGCCAGAAGCAGGTTGAGAGCTGGGCTGATGTCTGAGAACATGTCCTGGGTGGACTCTACAACAGGTGAGCTTCCTTGCTGAGTGCATCCCATGAGCAGGATCTCAGGCCTGGCTGAACCTCTGTGCAGAGTCCAGGGAGCAATGTGCACGTGCAGGAAGAAGTGGAAACAGAGAGCAGCTGACCATTGGCACAGGCAGGTAGGCCATAGAAACTGGGGGAGAGTGGTTAGGTCATTTTGGAATTCTGGGTGCCTCTAAGCTGGCATTTGCTATCTGGATCCCACTCTTGTCTGAAACCTACTCATTGAAACTCAGAAAGGCAACAGAGACACAGGAGGGCCAGGGAGTCTTGTTCACACCTGGCAGGAGCTTAATATAAGGGGTTTGTCAGAGCACATGTCTAGGTCAGATGTGAGACTGTTCCCTGACCTTTAACCCCTAAACCCAGGGCTCTCTGATCCTGAACTTGCACAGAGCCGTCAGAATATCTGAGCAGTGGAGTGTAAGCATTTCAGTGCTGTTCAATCCTCTCTTTAACTTTCTCTTGCCCTCCCCACACAGTAAAGCAGGCAAAGTAAAATCAAATTAAAATTTGCAGCATGGTTACATTATCGGAATACTTTGACTGCCCTTCAACTGTTCTCCTAGGCTTCTGATCTTGTCTCATGACCACTTTAATTGCAGTGGGCGCAGATTTAAAGTTGTACTACCTGCTTGATGGATAGGCAGCCACAGGTTTCACAGGCCAGAGAGGTTGCTCAAGGTTTTCTAGACTTTCCAGCCTGAAAATACCTCTCCAGAGGAAATATGGCCATTCAGAACCAGGACCAGGAGACAAAGGTTGCATTCTTCCCTGCTTACCATTGTGCTAATGCTAGTGGCTCTTTATTCTTTCCAGAGTGTTCACATCCCAGTTCTCAGCCACCCCAGGGCAGCAGCCCTAGAAACCAAGAGAGGACTCAACACATAGGAACTGCATATGGGCCTGTGCAATGGAATGGGCAAAGACCCTGTAGAAATAAATGTGATGCACACTTAGGGCAGATACATGGAGAGCTCATGCCAGTGGTATGAGACACCATGTGGCTGGCGGGCCAGTGGAACCAGCACTGAGTGGGGGCCTGGGGCTTCTTTCTTCTATGCACTCCTGCATGTAACTCTGTACAGATACACCCTGAGATGGTATGAGCACTGTATATTGGTGGAACTGAGTTCCACTGTGGGAGAGGAGGATCTCTTCAACTTCCTTCAGGGAGAAAGCTTCTGGCTGGAGCCTGCACGCATGCTTACCTCTAACATCTTTCTGACATTCTTGTCCCTCCTTGGAAGGGAGAGGAGGCGAGCAGAGGCTCAAGCCTTAGAAGGCAACAGAGTGTATCTAAAATTCTCCAGTCTCTTCTTGTTATCTTTATGTTGCACTCATCTCTGATGGCATGTGTAGTTGGAGATCCTTTAAAAATGTAATATAAACACAAAAGTTGGGGAGGAAAAAAGGCAGGCTTTGGAGAGAGTGGAGAGAACATAAGAGAGAACAAGTAGAATGTGGTAATATGAATTAAGTACTTTCTTTGTAAGTATAGGAAATTGTGAATGAACAAAGAAGAAAAATAAAATAGAAAACTCATAAGAATTATCCATTCAAAGTATAATATAAAGTGTGGACAAAAGCAATCATGTGGAATGTGATCTAGTCAAAATGAAACATTATAACATGACTGACAGATTAGTAGAACAAAGGTCATGAAAGTTCAGAAGTTAAAGTTCAGATCCCTGCCTTTACCAAATACTCCTTCCCCTAAGATGCCACCATCTTGGATACAGATGAACGGTGAATCTTCTGTGGGCAGGAGGAGAACCTAGACAATACATAGAGATGAGCTTGTGGCATTCATTAAATGCTCTGCTAATAGTGATTAGTCTTCATGGTCAACTTCACTGGATTTATAATGACCTAGAGGCTCCCAAGTGTGTCTGGGGGGTTGCAGAAAAGTGTAAACCCAATTGAGCACCTGCATTGTTTCTTGACTGTGGACATGATATTGCCTCCTGTTCTAATCTCTGTTACCATGACTTCCCAAAAATGATGGACTCTGCCCTTGAACTATAGGCCAAGCCCCCCCACCCCCCGACTCACTTCTAGTAGTTGCTTCTGCTAGGCATTTTAACACAACATTGAAAATATTAACTAATGCCTTAAGTGAATGGTCTCCAGGAGCACTTCCTCCATGAGGTTGTTTCTCACCAGAGTTGACTCTCTTACCTTTTAAGTGTCCACAGTTATTCATTTGAATCTCTCTGAGGGTGACTAGGTTGTTTTGAGCTTTTCAGTTTCTTGGTCCCTGGCAGGTCTCTGGAGAGAAGCCTGGCACCTGTGTGTTCGTGAATTGAGTCAGTTCTGTTCCAATAAAGAGCTTGTCCTCCAGGGAGGAACACTGGCCTCTCACAGACGTCTGGAAGCAAGGCTATTATTTTTATCCTGCAGGGGGCAAGTAGAAATTACCAAGGTAATTGCTTTAAGTGACTGACATGAGTTTAGAATTCATTGGCCCAAGTTAGGGTTTGAGGTTTTCTCCTGAGACAATTCCAAGAGTGTTAAGAACTTCTTGCTTTCTAAGGGTCACTGGACTCTCCCATGGAGGCCTGCTCTGAGAAACATCCTCTTGCTAGCATGCTAACTGTGACCATGGCAATATAGGGTATAACAGGACTAAAGGAGAATCACTGAAGGAAGAGGAGCCTTACAAAACAAAGGGATTTCATGTCCAGAGGCCAGAGTCATGAAGTGACATGTCTCACTGACGGAAGGATAATGTATTCAAAGTGATGGACCAAAGTGCCAAACACAGAGAAGATGCTGAGGATCTGGGAATGGAGAGGAGTGCATCCTTACAAGATCTAAGAAGGCCAACTAAGGATCATTGGTGGAGCAGGAAGGAGAGATTCTGTCCTGAGAGTTTAGAATTCATTGGCCCAAGTTAGGGTTTGAGAAAGCCCTTGGATGCTTAAAGGGCTAGAAGACACAGCAACGCTATGTGATTGAGGCAAGCTTAGCTCAGCAGTGTGGTATAGGAGGGTAGTGAGTGGGTTGGAGGAGGTGAGCCTAAAAAATGCCTTGTGTATCTCCAGTCTTGGGAAGAGATAATGGGTAGGAAGTGGGCAGAGAGATATTGGAGGAGTCATATGGGGCATCCTTTAAACATCTGATCATACCAAAACCACTCAAATATCCAGGGAGTCATCCTCCAGGATAGAGCCTCCACTGACTAGATTACTCCAAATGATTAAAATGTGAAGTTTTCAGCCATTGCAATAGAGTTTATTTATAATTAGAGCCACAGTTTGCATGCACTTTAAATGCAAAGAAGGGTTTTAACTGTCAAGTTATTACATTACTCAAGAGTTTAATTAATAACACACTAATCGGAGAAGCCCGCATCAAGAGTCACACCATATTGTTCATATTACATTTGGAAACGTTTGAAGTGATTTAGTCGCTTGAAAAATGAACCTCCAAACACAGCCTTAGCCTCTCACAGATATGGGAGATCCTTCATCTTCTGTGCTCCAGTACATCTGAGGACAGAGAGAGGCTCTCTTGGGGGTGATGATGAAAAGACCCATGCCCTGAGATTAGAGATGTGCTTATGTCTTAAAATGAGCCAATCAGGAAAAGGTTTATTATCAGTGGGACCTGCTTTGAATGATGGCCACTCAAAGGTTATACAAAATAATAAATAAAAAGGCCATAGCATCACATGAGAATAGGATTTAGGAGTTGATGCTTGATGTATTTTATCCTCTAAGCCCATCTCCCCAAATGTGGACAGTGAGGTTCACAGACTTTGTTTTTTGTTTTGTTTGTTTGTTTGTTTGTTTGTTTTTTCGTGAAAGTGGTCTGAGAAGAGCATGGCCACTCTTGGACTCAAAATTTCCTTTTACTACTAAAATCCATGTGTGTATATACATGCTCCTGATTGTGCCCATATGTGAGGCACAGGCATTCATTTATGTATGTGTATGTGTGTGCTCCTGAGTGTGCCTGTGTGGGGGGAGGCATGATGCATGTGTATATATGCAGATGTGGCTTCAAGAGGAAAACCTCAAAGGTTGTACTTGGGCGTCTGCCTTCCTTGTTTTTTAAAAGAGCTTCTCATTGGCCTGGAGTTGGTCTAGTGGGATAGGCTGGCTGTTCCAAGAGACCCAGAGACCTGCTTGTCTCTGCATTGTTAGCCCTGGAATTACAAATATGTGCTACCATATCCAGCTCTATTTTAAAATGGATTCTGGGGCTCAAACCTGTATCCCCACACTTTCAAGGCAAGTGTTTTACCAGCTGGATCATGTCCCCAGGCTGCTACTATTCAAAGAACTGTTTGTTCCTGGCCGAAAAACATTGTTCTCTGCCCTTTAAAAGTACAGGCCTAAAGAACATGCTTAATTATCTCTCTCCCAGGTTTCTTTCCCCCAAGGACAAGTTTCGTATAGAGAGATCTATGCCCTGTTGTCCATTTTTCCTTATAAGCATGATACTCCTAAATCACAGCTCACCAGACTAACTAGGGGTACACCCCATGCCATAGTGATAACCCCTTAACTATAGCACAGATCTGCAGACATTCTCTGCACAGAGTCACTAGCCACCATTTAGTCAAACCTAGAGTCACTGACTTCATGCTGTGGACTCCGAGTAGCTGATTCATCACTGCATTGAGTCTCTGCTATGGGTTCAGGCATCAGAAGTTGTGTTATAGGATGAACTGGGTGTGCCACCCAGGGCAGATACTCAACATGAAAAGTTTTAAATCTTGGGATAAGATAATGCACACATACATCAGCCCACATCCACACGTCCATCAATGGTTCTACATCTGCAGACTCAACCAGATATAAAATAATACACAATAAAAATCGTTATAGGGTATATGTTAGATTTAACCACTTTTTATTATTCTCTGAATTCACCATCACATTCGCTCCCATTGTGTTCCATATTGTAATGAGAATCTGCAGTCTACAAATGCTGTACCAGTCTGTGTGGGGGAAATGAACTCCCTCACGATACCGTGAGTCCAAAATCTTACAGTTATTCAGGGATACCTGTGTCCATCAGAAGTGTGCAGATGCCCTTTAAGGCCAGCTAGAAGGTGTTTTCTGCTTTACTGACCACATCGAGTTTGCCACAGCCAGGCAGCTCTGTGTGGAAACAACCACAGGCAACACATGCATGTGGGCACAGCTCTACTCCCATCAGACTTACTGCAATTGAAATTTAGAATTGTGTATAATTCTCCTGTGTTGTGAACTGCACTTTGTGGGTGACATCAACTATGTAAAGATGGGAGAACAGGTCTTAGGTCATGGACTGTGCAAGCAGGCAGCCGACTGGATCTAGTGATGAAGTTCGCTATCTTCCTATGAGCTGAGGTGCGTTCTTCTGCCTACACACTGGGTCTCTGCAGAGAGACTCTACAGTTGAGCTGGAGGTATGGAGCAGCCAGAGTGGAAAGCTTGCAAATGCTCCTAGAAGGACTGACATGGCCACGTGAGCTTGTAGAGAGATGACTCTGGTGACCAATGTATAGTCCATATAGAAGATTCTGGAAGGAGAGAGGCCATTTCTTACCACCAGCAAGGGCATGGTCACCCAAGTCAGGGAAATGACCTTTCTAAGGAGACTTCTTAGCTTATAACTAGGCAAATGTGAGCAAATTTTCTTACCTAGAGAAAATAAACATTATGGGTCTTAAGTTATAGTAGGGGTATCTTAATTTCCTCCTACAAGACATCAATGGGTGGTAAGAGGAGCCTGTTAAGTGACCAGTGGGTCCTCACTCAGAAAAAGTAGGGTGCGCAAGCACCCTTAGCCTTATAAACCCTTAGCCTTAGCCTACAATGAATGCAAATCATAGTCCTCTGTAACCTTGTATCCCTGGGCCTTTGCGTGTCGCTATCCATAACACCATGCAGATATATGTCTGTGGAAAGAATGACCCATCAATGCTTTCAATGTTTTCTTCATTACCATACAGTCTATTGACAGTGTGCCTTTGGGGCTCTCTTCCTCCTCCTCCTCCTCCTCCTTCCCTTCCTCCTCCTTCTCCTCCTCCTCCTCTTCTTCCTCCTCCTCCTCCTGCTCTTTTTCTCCTCCTCCTCGTCCTCCTCCTCGTTCTCCTTCTCCTCCTCCTCCTCTTCTTCCTCCTCCTTCTCCTCCTCCTCCTGCTCTTTTTCTCCTCCTCCTCCTCATCCTCCTCCTCCTCCTTCTCCTTCTCCTC
>NW_022196912.1:120939460-120948380 GCF_008632895.1 Mastomys coucha | reverse complement strand
CCTCCTCCTCCTTCTCTTCCTCCTCCTTCTCCTCCTCCTCCTGCTCTTTTTCTCCTCCTCCTCCTCCTCCTTCTTCTTCAAACTTCTGTTTCATAAAATAAAGACCACCACAGCCAGGTCTGTGGCTGAAGGCTTATCAAGGCCTAAGAAGCTCTCTTGCTCTTGATAGTTTTTTCCCGGGTCACAGGGTCTTGGTGTAAATACCCAGGACCTAAATGCCTGAGCCCTTTCCAGTCCCATCCATAGACTTGAGGACTTTCACCATCCAATTGTCAGTGGGGCTTCTCAGTTCTCCTATATACACCAGAGTGTGGTGGATCCAGTCTTTCATTTGCAGGTGCTTTATCTGAGCAGAGTTGGTACTCACTGACTTCCTTGAGAGGACAAATGAGATGGTAGATGTAAAACCATTTCCATCTCCCTAGATGCACATGGCTGCATGGCAGAAGCCTCATCACTCAGAGCTGTGTTTATCAGTTCACAGATCTCAGAACTCTGCAAGTAGGGCACTGGGTCCCTTTCTCTGATGCAAGTGGGGTGCTTGTAACACACCGCCTTGGACAACAGAGCTGTTAGATGACAAACCTTCAAATGAACAGGAGGTGGTTATATTATCATATACTGTCAGTGCCCTATGGAGGAACCACACAAGAAAACAATCCCAGGATTCCCCAGCCTTTATAAATTCTCAACATGTTTTCACTGAGTTTTATAATATGTGCCCTGGATGTCAAGATGTATATTAGGAATTGTAAACAGTAATAAATGAGGACACTCCGATAACCATGGAAAATCGATGATAAAACAGGAAAACAATATCTCATTACTGGCTTGAGTGAAATAGAAATCAGGGCACATTTCCAAGATTAGGAATTAGATTAGAAATTTGACAACATGATAACTTTTAACAGAAATGGGATTCGGCAACAATGCAGAGCGTAAGAGGCATGACAGTAATCAACACAATGTAATACGGCATTTTGCGGTGTCACCGACGCGATGTGAACCATTTTATCTGCGGGAAGCTCACCTAGAGCCTGGATTCAGAAGGTGGGTTTTATTGTCTATTTTAAGCATTACCTGATGATGTCCTTTTCAAATTTTGTAAATATAAAAGATGCCTCCTTCTCTGATCTGTGGGTTTCTGAGTCACTTGGATACAGTTCATAAATTCCACAAGATTTACAAATTCCTGCAGTCTTATTCTGTGGGCTTCAGCAGGCAGCGCTGCAAAGCAGAAGCAGATGGAACAGTAAGATGGGGCTCTGTCTTCTCTCAGTGTTAGTAAAATATATAGGAATATGGAAGGGATCCTTTGGATGAGCTGTCCCCCTCACTATGGTCAGCAGCATTTACTGATAGGGCCTGTATGGATTATTCATCCTGTGTCAGGGTTGGTTTTGAAATAACTTGTTTTTTAATTTTAAATCTGCTTCAAAATACAGTGTGCGAAATTTTGAAATCCTTTTCCACTGTGAGGTTCAGAATGGACAGCAAACCAGATAAAAGTCTCATGGGTGACATTTGAAATGTATTCCCTCTGATGTGAATCCAGTAAGATTCATAGCAGCAATGGTAAAGATAGTTAAATGACTTTAGATTTCAGATGAAGTGATTAATTCTTAAGGTGTCAGCTTGATGTCATCTTCAGGTTTTTTTTTTTCCACCAGAGTGTATAAGGAAAAAGAGGTTTGTAAGAATCAGCACTGAGGACTGGAACATGGGTCAACACTGTCAGTCTCTCAGAAGGAGCAACTAAGATTCAGGCAGTCATACACAATCTGAAAACCAGGCTGTGAGCACTGGACTGTGGCATCTCTGCATCCAGAGCTCAGATGTCTGACACACGATTCAATGTTCTTCAGTGCAGGATGAGCCATGTCCTACAAACCTATCACGGGTCTAGAAAAGTGTGGCCTTCACTGAATATCCTGGCTTAGCATCATAACGTGCTAGACGGTGAGGATCGTGTCTTCAGGTGATCAGAAGCTGCGGTCACAACCGAAGCCTCACAACCAGGAGATCCCACTGGGCTGCTGCATAACACCGGACTGGGCAGAAATGCAAGTCAAAGAGCCAAGTGGAGAGTCTTCTGAAAGCATGCTGCTTTCACACCAGTGTGGAGATGAAAGAGTTCATTTGTGCTCCAGAGGGAAGGCCTTGGGAAGGGGCAGGGGATGCTATGAACAGATTCAGGTTAGCAGGGATACCTGCAGAAGTAAACCAAGACTGGCCTAGGCATGCCTCAGGCATATGTGTCAGGCCTGCCACTGGAAACCACCAACATCTCAGAGATGACGCATCTCTGTACTGAAAGAAGCAGAAGGACCTGATGGACTCTTGGTTCCAGAGTCACCATCAGAACTCCCAATATACAGTCACTCATGGCTGCTGGCCCTCGGTCATGTAAGGCACCCAAAGTAGAGGACAGGCTGGCTATGCAGAAGGAGTCCACACAGCCTCACCTGGTGTCTCTCTTCCTTTAGGGACATAGCCTACTTCTCCAGCCTCGTGAACAGTAAAAGAGTTATCGGTCAACCCTCATATTCCTATCTATCCTCATGTACATTCCTGAATGTTCTACTGGTGGCCCCATCAGGCACCTTCCTTGAGATTTTTTTTCTGAAGTTGGAACACTTCAAGCCAGCAGTGGGTGTGTGGGTGCGGGGCAGCAGAAGGTCAGAGTTCTTTGTAAGAAGTCTTGTACGAAGTAGAGAAACATTTGTCTAAAGAACAACAAAATTCATCTTTTGATAGAGGGGCATGCATCAGTTCAACCAGTGGGCCAAGAGCAAAAGATTGCCTCCTGGAATGTGCAATGGAGAGAAAGCAGTGTGATACAGGCTGGAAGGACACTGGGGCTCCATCTTTCCCTCTTGGTAGGGTGCTGAGGCTAAAGAAGGAGAGCCTGGAGTGTCACTAAGGTGAGGAGTCCTCGTGAGCCAACCCAAGTGTTCCTCTCACTCCACTCACTTGTCTTCCTGTGTCAGGTATGTGTCCTAGGAATAGGACACCCCAGGGTCATTTCTGAGTATCTCTCCAAACACTACATTGTTTGCAGAGCTGAACTAGGGTTGCTAGGTCATCATCAGAAGCCCATTCTTCCACAAAATCCAGTAGCTTTAAAATATGGATAGCAATGAAGTCATCAGCTTTTCCTAGGCTCCGGTGAAGTACAGACTCTGTTGTTCTGCTCAGGCCCTAGCAACAGGGACACATTCCATTGGTCCCACACTTGTGTGTGGGCATCTGTGAGCTCCCCTGGCTTTTTGCTATCATTCCATCAGCACCTCTCCAAGTCTGATTGATATTTATGCAGAAATTCTGTTTGCAAAGTCCTTTTACACATATGGCTTCATTTTGTCCAATTAAGTAATAAATATGAAAAGCTTTTGAACAGAGGGGCAGATAGAGCAAAGATGACAGTCACAGTGTAGATAGTATCTCACTTGTGGAGAGTGATGAGCTTTGTAAGGGTGGGTTTTGTTAAGTTAATGAACACATAATCTTTCCTTATTGATGGACGGGTCTAAAAATCTGCTCAATGTAATTTGCCGTTACATGGTAGAGGGAAAACATTGTGAACTTTTCTTTGCATTTAGTGGATCAATGAGAGATGGGCATTAGGGGTCCCACAAGGATATTAGCAGCAAGGGAAGAAGGATCCCTGGGGAAGCACAACTCTTAAATGTGCTTCTTGCACACAGAGCCAAAGGGCTCAGGTTTGAGGCTTGTGAAAGTGACTTTGCAGGATTGCCTGTTAGCATCTATATCTGTAACGTCCAACAATGACCATCTACCATAGTCATGAGGTACAGTAGTTGTGACCCCTCTGACCTTCCTGACATTACCTGCACCTGTGGTAAGGCCTTGGTTACAAAGTTTTGAGATTGACAGAAGGAGATCATCAGTGCCTCGGCTTCACCAGTGGGTTAGCATGTTGGTTGCAGAATTTGTAACTGAATAAACCATCAAGAGTGTGTCTCTGAAGAACATTCCTTGCCCCAGCCATTTTCCGGCTGTCTGTGGATGCATGGGGGTCAAGAGTTTTCCTCTGTTCTGTCCAGCCCTCTCTATGCTTTGCTCTTAACCCCGGGCCTGAGAACACAGGGGGCAACTGGTTTCAGTCAGGGGCAGAGACCTCTGAACACATGAGCTAAAATCAATCTTTCCTCCTTTGAGTTGTTTTTTTTTCCCCCCTGGGGATATTTGCAAAGTGCTCACAGAATCTGTAACACAATGCAACCATCAGCCTGCCAAGATGGCTATATTTAACCCAAAATTAATGCTGATGAGATTATGAAACAACTATACACCACAAGTACTTCAATAGCCGTGAGGAGTAGCAATTATACTGGAAACGCTATGGAGAAGAGGCTCTATAAATATTAAATGTTCTCTGTCCCTTATTCTAGAGAGCTCACTCCCAGTTGGAAATAACAGATACATATCCTGGTGATTTGAATGAGAAGTGTCTTCCTTAGACTTACAGATTTAAGTCCTCTGTTACAGATGCTTCTTGGAGTGGTCATGGAAATGTTGGGAGGTGGAGCCTTGCTGGAGGAAGAGAGTTCATAGCCTGGCCCTATCACCACTTTGCTCTCTGCTTCCATGCTTGGCTGAAATATGATCTCCTGGCCTCCTGACATGGTTGTTGGCTGCCATGCATCCCATGATCTCTGGATTCTCCATCTTTTTATTTGTGTTGTCTGATAGCTGGTGGTGTCAGACATGTTCTCTCGTGTTCTTATTGTCTTTACTCCTCCAGGAGATAACTATTGTTTCTGGTACTTTCCTTGCTTTTCTGTTACCAGCTCCATCAGTATGTCCTGTGTTAGGGATACAACAGTACATGTGAAAGGCTGCATACAGAATTCATTGTTTTTACAGACTACCCAACAGGAAAATTTAATAGGAAGAGGGATTTGTTATGGCTTTCGGATTCAAAGAGATCAGTCCCACACGGTAGAGATGGTGTGGTAGACTTCAATTCACATTGTGGTGGGCACGCACCCTCCTGCCTTCTCTTTTTCCACTTCATTCTTCTGGGACCTTCATTCCACAGGTGTGGTATCACAAACCTTCAGAGATCTCGCACACCACTCTACCCCTATTAATCTTTCTGGAAGATTCCTCACTGACATCACTCAGAAGTCTGTCAGTCTCAGTGATGATTCTAAATCAGAAAGCTAATAAACATTAGACATTTTATCCACATACTCCTATAATTTATTATGTAGCATATATATTATGTGTATATAAACTACATTCAAGTGCTTAGATTTTTGTAAGGCAAGGTCTCCCTATGTAGCCCTGGCTGTTCTAGAACTCACCATGCAGACTAGGCTGGCCTTGAATTCACAGAGACCTCCCTACTCTGCCTCTCAACTGCTGAGAATAAAGGTGTGCTATCATGCCTAGCCTTCTACAAAAACGTATTCTGCATTCTCTGGCATATGTGAAATACATATGTAATGCTATATATAATTTGTTCAGTTAATTGGTAACATATTTTAGAAAAGTTTAATTATGGTAAAACATAACAATATCTACCGTATTAACTATTTTTAATAATATAGTCCAGCCATGTTAAGTGTTAACTTGTTTTTCATTCCCTAGGGATTTTTTCTTCTGCTCCAAACATTTTCCTTTCACGCGTCTTGCTTCAGGGGAGGCAATGTCTTCTTTTATCCCTCCTTACATAACAACCTTCTGTTCCCTGCATTGTCTCCTGTTCCAGTCTGGCTTAGAACATACTCTCCATGCCTTTCTCTAGTACCCATAATTCTTTGCTGCCCTTCACAATGCAGTCTGGTGCCAAGGCCTGTGGAGACTGTGTTGGGCAGGTGGGTTTGTCAGATGGACAGAGATGACTGTGCTTAAGGCCACGATACCAAGAGGGCCTTTGATCACTCTGTGGTGGTGCCCGTCTTCCCCATGTGGCTCCTGTCCCGATGCTAGGAAGTGAATTGGGGCGGAGCAATGTAAAGACCTCCTGACTTGTGGTCAGGAGACTCTCACTGAATCTTTCTGCGTTTGCTGGGGAGTTGTCCATATGGAACATTTCTGCTCAAATTTGCCAGGAATTGAAGCCCAACTTCCTAGTGGCTGACAGAAAGAGAAAAAGAGACACATGGGTGGTGATGGGTAAACCTGCCTTTCTACCTCTCTTCTGGGTTCCATCTGAATCTGATGCCAACCTACAGATGTGCTACCAGCCCTGCCTCTATATCCCATGCGCACAGCTCAGGACTTCTTGCGGCCTGTTCTATATGTGGCCCCATTGGCTTACCCCAGAGGCTTGTGCCTGTTCCATCTACTTTGAAAGGATCTTGGCTGACTCCCCTTCTTGTGGTTATGGCCTCTGTGCCTGTCCTTCTCACCACTCTGCTGGTTTTAATGGCGACATGAGGGGAGCCTCAGAAGACCATTGCCCACTGTGCTCTTCGTGTCATCATGCATGTGCATGGCATATTGAGCCCCTCCCAGATCATGGACAGGGTGTCTTCCACTTCCTGGTACTGGGCATCTGTCCCCAAAACATTTCCTAAGCTCAGTCAAGTTACACTCTGCTTGGAGAGACCAGGCTCATGATGCACTTGCTTTGATAAAGAATTTGTTTCTAGAAATGTTGAGCCTCAGTCTGCTGAGGTACAGATGTTGCAGGACAGGGTCAGCAACACCACTGGCAATGCGCTTCTCTCTGACACTGTCCTGATTCTGCTTCCCACATCATCTAATCTATGCCTTGCCATAGGTCATAGGCAGGCATCTTGGTCCACTCAGTTCTGCTTGAACTGACCCTCTGTTTCTGCTCTTATAATGCCTTCCATTGCATTCGCACGAGGCAAATTGTCCCCTCTCCTGCTCTCCTAAATAACAGCCTTTCCTAGTGCTTCAAAAGAATTACCTCCCGGAGAACGGGAGGCAGGCTGTGTACTGACAGTGCTGGGTGATAGTGAGACTGATGTATTCAGAAAATGAATAACATCTGCTTCTGGAATCATGGTTGGTCTCAGACCTCTGAGCTCACATCAAACCCATGAGGTGTTCAATGTGCGTGCTGTGCATGGTCATGGTCACAGCTGAGAGCAAATGTTGGGACAGTCATGCTACCTTCCATTTATCAGCAACCTGGACTGAGATGGGCGTGGTGGACCCTTTCACGGTTCAGCATGGATCCATTCACCAAAGTGTGGATGCGAGATGTCATAGCTTAAGAAAAAGAGACTGAAAAGCTGAGCTAACCTCCAGTCCTGAGCAAGGGGCAAAGCTATAATCAAACCTAAGTAGCCAGGATTCCAAACAGGGGCTCTTTTGACATTTCCAAGCTGTTGCTAACTTTGACCAACCAGGCATGCACAGAAGAGAGGGAGTTCCCAGCACACCTACAAGGAGACAAGACCACTGGTTTCAGAACCAGCTTCATGTATTCGGAGCAGCTTGGTCCAGAGGATGGAGCCCACCCAGAGTCATGCTCTCATCTTTGCAGCTGACCCAAGGCTTGTTTCTCAATGACTTTTACAGATGCAGAGGGACCGTGAACCTCTACAGCCCTGGCTCCTCATCTGCATCCTCTGATGCTCAGAGATAGGACTGGGGAGCTGCCGCTTGCCCCTCCTACCTTTTAGCCATGCCTGCCTGCCTGCCTGCCTGACTGCCTGCCTGACTTTGTGTGGGTTGTTTTTTTTCTCTCTCTCTCTCTCTCTTCTTTCAGGGTTAGAGAAATTGGCAGCTTGCCCTCAGTTTGTTTCGAGTAGGCTTCCTTTGAGTGCTAAAAAGGAAAGAGTCAAGAACAAAGAACACGAGCATACAGCGCTGCATGTTTCTAAGACAATATAAAAAGTTGTTCAGACAATTCGCAAGGAAACTAAGACCCGAGTGATATTTTCTCCTACTGTTGCCACAGTGACAAGAGCCCACAGGCTGCACTGGGGTCATGGACCCTTTCCATGGGTCCCCAGTCAAAGAGTTCTGACATGATCACCTGTCTCTTAGGGAAAATCATCTCTTGTGACAGTGCCAATTTGAAATCTCAGACCATCTCTTCAGGGTCTTGAAAAGATTTGGAAAAGGAAGGCAGATGGGTGATTTTTCAACTATTTTTACCCAAGGCAATCAGCTGTCAGCACCTGATGACAATGTGTATTGTCCCAAAAAAGATGCCTCCCCAGCTTTCAGGGGAGCAGAGAGAAGCTCAGAGGTATTTGGGGTACTTTACCATGGAATGTGGGCAAAGGACACAGAGCTGAGGAGAAAGGGCTGTGCATCCATCATCTTCATCCTACAAACTCTCAGGACCCCTCTCTGTCAGGCACAGGGGAAGAAGGAGCAGGTTCATCTCATTCCTGGGGTTCATACTCTGCCGAGGGGACCGGTGGAGGAGAAGTGAAGGCGGAAATCCTTCTGAAGATTCAGGGGGAGCTGGGTGCTTTGAGAGGGTCTAGAGAGCACCAAGCCACTCACAGCCTGCAGCCTGAGGGCCTCTGGGGCAGCGAGGTCTCATTGGGGTCCAGGAGCAAAGGAAGGAATCAGACACGTGGGGAGAAGGTTAAGACCCATGAGAGAGAACTTAGTCAGGCAGAGAGGGGCTCAGAGAACTGGAACATGAATCACTCATTTACCTGAACTCTCTTCTCACCTCAAAGCTCAGAAAACATCATAGAACAGAAAGAGCAAGCAGACAGAGAAGAGTGTCGTGCAACGCTGCTATTTTGATATAGTGTAACCTTTGTGCCAAGAGAGCGCATCACTTATGGACCTCTGCACAGGTTGGCTCCTCCAAGTGTTCGAGCCCCGCCCCGCCTGAGAAGCTGAAGGCTGCTGATTGGTGCTGGAAGAGAGGTTCTCTTTTGTCTAATGGTATAGCCATGAGGGAGGAGTTGAGAGGAAAAGAACTGTGGGGCTCCGGGGGGGGGGG
>NW_022196912.1:120918162-120939444 GCF_008632895.1 Mastomys coucha | reverse complement strand
ATGGGGCAAATACATCCACAACATATTGTCTGCTTATATGAAAAGGTCAGAAAACAAAGCAAAATGCAGAAGTGACAAGTGGGTGGCATCTTCAGAGGTGGCCTGCACCCTGGGAAACAGAGTCAGGGGTTTACTTGCAAATGCTTAGGGCAAGTGAAAGCTGAATGTCTCCATGAGCGTTTGGAAACAAAGTTTTGCTGATTTACACACACACACACACACACACACACACACACGTCCACCTGTTGTCTCAGAAGGAAAGTCAGCCCGGAGAGCTGTGTACGTGTAACAGAGATGTGTGGCCTCGGAAACAGAAGGTTCTTCATTCCTGAGGCTGAGGTGGGATCTCAGCCTCTCCCTCATCTGCTTTCCTCCTTAAAGTTGGAAGTGAGCATACTAACAGTAGTGAGACTTAGAACCTGTGAGCTATCTCAGCAGAGCCTTTGGAAAATTAAAGAGAGCAAACTGAGCATGGCTGGACATGCCTATCGCAGCCCTGGTGCCGGGAAGACAGGAGGATTTTAAATTCAATGCAAACTTGAATTACCGAGAGAGAGATCCTGTTTCTGAAACCAAAAAAAACAAAAAAACAAAAAAAAAAAACAAAAAAACAAAAAACAGGCAAAGTGAAAGGAGTAAAGAGACAGGCGTTTCAATGTTAGTGTCAATGAAGTGTTAAAAGTGACCCTGAGGAAAGTTACCAGGGTGCTTGAGAGCATAGAGGGGGCAGCCATTTTCTCACACACTGACCTTGTGATCAGCAACCTCATCATCGAGAGGCTCAGAGACATTCAACCACTAGTCCAAAGATGAAAGGCACTAAAAGATGGATCTAGAATTCTAGCCAGGTCTAGGAACCCCAGTGTTGCATTCGATGCCCCATCCTGCCTTGTGGGCACAGTGACTTCTAGGTTCAAGGCTAGCTGGTGGGCGGTAGTGGCCAGCAGGCAAGGCAAGAGGGCAGTAGGGCTGGTGGGCATATACAGTCGGCGCCTTTGTTTCCCGTTTGGTTTCAGGCTGTGTGAATCTTTCTGCCTGCTGTTTCACTTTAAGCTGGGTGTTCGTTCACACACTTCTCACGAAATCCAACCTGCGCTTTGTCGGTTCTGAGGTGAGTGGAGGGGAACTGCTGAGCCAGGCCCATGGCTGGCCCCATCAAAGGCGCTGGCCAGGCTTCTAGCCCTAGGTCTCAAGCCTGCGGCCCACGGCTTCCTCCAGGCCAGGACGCAGCAGCCAGCTCACCATGTTTCGGGTTTCTGTTCGGTCTCCTTTCAAGTTTCGTTCTGGTACCCATCATCCAGCCTACCCCCACCTCTTCCTTCTACCATGGAGCAGCTATGCAATTCTTGAGACATCCTCAGCCCGACGGGGAACTCCAGTCTGGGCTCCTGCAACTCTGGCCCCACAGACGTTCTCTGGCTCTGTGGGTTTAGTCAAAGACAAGCCTCCCTTTACTCTTTGTAAATTGGAGAGGTGGAACGAACTATGAGACTGGCCCAAGGCTGTATTCAGGATGGGTAAAATACAGTATCAGGGACTGACTCTTTCCCAGGCTTGATAGATTGGCTTTCTTTGTGAAACAAAAGACAGACCAGAAATCAGAGATTCTCAAGGATTATTTCAGGTCACCTAAAGGTCATCAGTCAAAGTGTGCTGGTATCTGTGGGGTGGTACCCAGGGACACTTCACAGGACACTTTTCCCCCAAGTCCCCTGTGATCTGAGACACTTTTGTAAACTAAACAAAACACCAAGAATGGAGCTTCATTAATGCTTATTACACCTTAGTTAAATGAATGGCAGTTTTCTGCACGCGCCCTGGCAACCTGCCCAAACATCTGGACAGGGATGGGCAGGCCTGGCCCTTCAGCCCCATGAGGAGCAGTTGAGACAGCTAACGTTCAGAGCCTTGGGGTCCCCGGGGACTGATGCTGCCAAACCGGCTGTCTTCCAGGCTTGATTTCCTTCCACAACACCTGCTTCCCAGAAGCTGCTTCTCCAGCCCAGGCCAGTGGAGCGTGGGGAATCACAACATGGAAGATGAGAGGCACGGTCACTGAGAGGAGATGACAAACATGGCAGGGGGCCCCAGGAGCCCCTGGAGATTACCACTTGAGGACAGACAACAACTTTCAGGGCTGAGTGATCGATTGTACTGAACATGCAGTGCTATTCCGATCGTCTCGAGGGATGAGTAAAGCAGGCTGGAGGGACACCAGTGCCCTTCATCCCTGTGTAAACCATCCTGGCTTTGGTTGGGTTGGTTTTGAATTTCTATGGGCTCTTCTACCCTGAACACCTTAGTGATGATAAAGTCACATTGTGCAGGAGATGGAACATTCCAGCACATGGGCTCTGGCGCAGAGTTCTTACCATCTTGGGCAAGCCACTTGGAGCAATGCAAGGAATATGCTCCAGGCTCAGGTGCTGTGCTGAGGTGACTTCCAAGAGAACCAAAGATGAGTCTCTTTCTTCTATCAGTCACTACCTCACTAGGCAGGCCAAGGGAGAATGCATAGAGGAAAGCATTTTGATATATATACATATATGTGACACACACACATATATATGTATACATATATGATTTTTTTTAAATTGGGGGTGAGGGAGAGAGATGGCAAAAAAAGGAAGGACAAGGAGAGGGATATGGGGCCAAAGATGAAATACTTTATGCAGCCTGCAAGAAAGATACTTTGAGAGGTGGTTTGGTGAAGTCGTCGATGTCTTGGCTGAGTCTCTGAGGGTGAAGCCACATCACACCACGTGAGTCAGTTTGGAGATGAGTAAGAGACATTCAGATCAGTTCAGAGAATGTCTGCTCCAAGTTCTCAGCAAGTTATCGAGCAAGAGGGGCCCTCCCAGCACCTCCCAGCTCATCCCTCCTAAAGTGTAGGCTGAAATCATTGCACAGTGAGAATCTACCCCCTGCCAAGTTCTCTGCCAAGAGCTGGGGAATGCAAAGACCATGGCAGAGGCCACCAGTAGGAGTCTTTGAGAGACACTAGTTTACCCAGGAAATGCGAGTTCACCTCTTGTTGCTAATAGTCTCCGATGCTTAAGTAGCCAGATGCTTAGTCTCAGAGACACACCTTCATTGACAGTAGGCCAAATGCATCCTTCTATTTCCTTCCTTTTTCAATGGCATGAGTTGCTTTCCTGGCTTTCTCTGTGGGTGTGGCCCTGTGACATGATCGGCTTCATCAGAATCTGGGAAAATGCTGCATCTGTAGACTTCTCAGCAGCCCAGGGTCTTCCCTGGTTCACAGCGGAGTTCTGACAGTTTAACACACGTCAGCCTCGACGCTCTCTGGATTCTAGTCCCTCTAACAGGAGACACATGCCAGGGCTATGGTGATGTCAATGGAACTATGAGGCTCCTTGGCAGGAGTCTGAACTTCACAGAGGCCGCATTTTAGGACCCCACAGCCATGGCCACACACATGCCCAGGACACTGGTTGGTTTTAGGGGTTGCCGGGCCATTCCATGAGGAGTGCGTGTACCAACGCTCTGCCTCTTTCCGAAACTGCCATTCTTTCTGATATTATGGTAGGATTCACTTGTCTGTTCATGCTAATTATTATAATTACCATTTTTAATTTTCCTCCATTAATTGTATTTCTCTTACATCGATGACTTTAGCAAGCCATGCTAGGATGTTATCAAATGCCAGAGTTGTCTAATAACTTTTCAAAATTATCTCAAATCTTTTTCATAATATTTGTGAAAAAAAAGTGCCTGTGGTTGGCAACACCTTTTTCATCGATTTTCTTTTTATCGCTTGTGTTAATTTTTGTTTTATACCATCTCATGTGATATTGAAATTGCTTCATTCTGTGATGTCTTTGGTAGAGATAACACGAACGAATATAACTCAATATCTAAGAAATGAATACAAATTTACTGAATTATTTTAAAATATAGATGTGCCTCAGAATCTATCACGTTGTCTTTTAATAACACCAGTCTGGCTACTACTAGATTTTATTTGTTTAATTTTATCTATAGCAGTGGTTCTTAACCTTCCTAATGCTGTGACCTCTGACCATAAAATTATTTTTGTTGTTACTTCATAATTGTAATTTTGTTACTGTTATGAATCCTAATTTTGGAGGTAGGGGTTTGCCAAGGTGACTTTCAGGTGGAGAACCACTAGTCTCCGTGTATATGTATGACCATGGGTGAGTTTATGTTCACCATGTGTGTACAGGCAATGATGGAGGATAGAAGGTGTCAGAAACCCTGGAACTAAAGGTCCAGGAACTTGGGAGTAGCCATATGGATGCTGGAAACTGAACCCATATCTTCTCTGAAATCTTTAATTTGTCTTAAAGGCTGAACCATCACTCCAGCCCCTAATACTAGACTTTAGGAAGAGCTTGAGCTAAGATTTTGCCACAGATGTGTAAAGTTTCTCAATGAAAGTATTCAGTGTGAAACAGTGAGGTTTCTTTTCCATGTATTTAAATACTGTGTTCCACCAGAGCCAGGAAATGAGAGCCCATCACTACCAGGAAAGAGTAGGGACTGACTGGGGATGAGTGAGTTCCCTACCAAGTCAGAACATCTGTCATTCCTTAGGTGATAAATCTTCCTGAGTCACCAACCTCAAGGGCACACGGTGAACACAAACAGTAAGGTAGCTGATGGGACCTTGAGTGAGAATCACTGCCTGGGAAGGCAGACCTTGAAGTCCCTGTAAGTCTGCATGCTTCCAGGCCAAGGTACCGTGATACCAGGGCAGGCACTGAGGATCCCACCCCCCAACACACACACACACACACACACACACACACACACACACATTTCCTATCACCTGGAGCTATCATAAGATTGCCTGGTAAAGGAAACCAAGCTTTAAATACACCGGAGCCCAAAGAAATAACTGCAGGTCTCATGATTGCCCTGCGTTAACCCCTTCTCTGCCCAGAAGTGAGAATTTCCTTTCCTCTCTTTCTTCAGTCTTTCTTTTAACTGTATTTATTCTTCAAGAATGTCATGCAAATATCCAGTATGTTCTAATTATATCCATTTCCCACTTTGTCTCTCCAATGCCCCCTCATTTTCACTCCATATATCCTTTGCTTCATGCCCCCCTTTTCTTCTGACACCATTGTATCTGGTAAGTGCCTGTCATTTATCCATGGGTGTGGAGATCACCAGCTGGAGCACAGACAACACACCTGTGGCCATGACTCCAAAGGAAATGGGCTATCCCTTTCTGCCACCTTCAATGGCCAACAACTTGCCAGCTAGGGGTGGAGCCTCAAGAAGCCCCTCCCCTGTGCATGATGGGGACTTCACTGACCTTGCCTAGTGTGGAGTTGCTCAGGTAACCACAACGGCTGTGAATCCACGTGTGCAGGAGCCATGTCATGCCTGGGAGCCATCATTCTAGGCACATCTCATCTTTTGCTGGCCCTTACATTCTTTCTGGCCTCCTTTCCCATAGTTCCCTGTTTTCACAGTGGTCCTTTAGATGCCTCCTTCTACTGGGTGAGACGATAATCTCTCTTATTGGCCACCATGTGTGCAGAGTTTAATGGGAAGCGGTGAGCACTCTGACTGGTGGGTGCCTCCTTTCCAAGCCTGAGCCCCTCTCCTACCCCAATGTTCTTGATTATTCTTACCATCACTAAGCTACCCAGGACTCCTCCATGGCAGGTAACACCCAAAGCCACAGTCTCCCAGATTTAACCCCCATTCCCAAGGTGTCTGATCTCACTGTGTATGACTAAGCCAAGTTATAATCTCATCTTTGCAGAATATGTTCCTCCATGTGTGGTGACCTCATGTTGTAGACAGAGGAAAGATACCCGGAAATCTTATCATATCATTTGGGAAGTTTGGAGCCCCCAAAGTTGACATGCACATCCTTCTTTTGCCTGTCCTTCGCAGCATGTGTTTATTATGTGAATGGCAACAGAACACTGGGGTGGGGACAGAAAATTACAGAAGTGATGGGAACTTGGACTTGGCTTGACTTCCACCAGAGAAAAGCCTGGGCAATGATCTGATGCCCATGTGACTGTGAGCATCATAGTCCATGACACTGTGGGTATTACTGAGGAAAGGGAGGCCAGCCTTCCATGACAAATGATAGGGTAGAAGTGGAAGAGACAGGGCAAGGAGAAAATGCTGTGTAGAACCTGGGTCAGTGAAGAAGTCTGGGAAGGTTCACCAGCAACTTAAGCTACGGGGAGTGGTATGAGTGAGAAATGTCAACTATAGGCTCAGGTATTCAAACACTTGGCCTCCAGTTGGTGATGTGGTTTATGGAGATTTGGGAGGTGAAGCCTTGCTGGAGAAAACATGCCACTGGGCATGGGCTTCAGAGTTCATAGCCCAGTTCTACTTCCACTTTATATCCCCTGTGTTTGTTGATGGAGATACGATCTCTCGGCTTCCTGCTCCAGCCCCTAGTTACCAGGTCTCCCTCATCATGATGGACACCCCCTCTAGAACCATAAGCCCAAATAAACTCCTCTGTCAGTTACCTTGGCCATGGTATTTTATCACAGCAACAGAAAGCAATACAAAGTTAGCAGGTCTCCCTTCTTAGTGGCCAGACAATGTCAAGCCAGAGGGAAAAGAAGAGAGGTCATTGTACCACCTGCCTTCTTCATTTCTTTTTGAAGTGGTTGGGGGTGGATGGGAGGAAGACAATTGACTTCTTTGATTTCTGTTTAATATTAGGATGGTATGTCTCTCCACCGTGGTAAGGGAAGACATGCTGACCATCACATTAAATTGCAGGAATAGTTTTTAAGCTTTGCTTTTAACATATCATCCCCAGTTCACATCCTAAGTATTTCAAATCATTTACACAAAGGTGGAAGGCAGATTTTTAAACGTAAGAAAGAATCTGCTAGGACACCAGGGGTGCTTAGAAGAGGCCTGGAGTCATCATTTCTTCAGCTCCAATCCAAAGTACGAATATCTGTGAGTGAGTAGCCATGGATGACTGCCAGCATTAGCAGGCTCAGGTCCTGTCTAGAGTTACTGCCATTCAAGTCTGCTCAGTCCATGGTCCTCCATGTTGTGTGGATAGGTGCCATTCTCTTCACCATCCAGAATAATTGTGACTTCCACTATGAGGCACTTCCTAAGACCTTTACAAATACACATACATAAAAGAAAGCTGTGGCCCTAACATAGACTGAGATGTCACAGAAACCATAGCAGGAAGTGAGTTCAAATTTTCCTAAGTTTCCAGTGAGTTGTGGCAGCATTTATTTCCCTTTTTATATATTATTTATTATAATTTTACTTTTTAAAACAGATACACTACCCTTACATAAGTATGTGGGAGATATAATAAACTTTCCATACATGTGTACATTGTTGATGGCCACACCAGTATAATGAACGTATTGCTCAAGTTCAATTTTTGTCATTTTTAATTCTTCCGTTAATATTTCCAAAATGCCTAATATCTAAAAGGGATGCATCAGAGTCTGTCAAATCACAACTTGGCAGTTCAAAGAGGTGAGTGTGGGAGAGGTGGCCATGCCCCATATCTGCTGTGCAGTGAGTGGTGGGAAGGAGGGAGGGAGAGATGCCCTCCTCCATTCCCTCATCCCTTACCATCTATGGCAGGCAGGAGAGCTGGACCCAGTATCATAAGAATGAGAGAACTGGCTGTGTTCCTCACTGGCTGCAACACTAGGGAGAGCTGGCTCTGCACCTTCCCTGGGGAGGGGTAGATCAGGCCCTGGATGCTGGGGTTGCCAGTGAGTTGGCACTAAGAGATGGGAACAGGAGACCAGCTGGCTGATCAGCTCAGAGAGCTCTCAGGCCCAGATCCCAGGCTTTGAATTGGCCCACCCAAACATCTACTCCATCTATGAACTGCTGGTGTGCATGAAGGGTCCAGTCGTACAAATCCAAAATTATAGAATCTTCATGACACAGAGCAATAGCAGGATATCCTATAGGAGTCCCAGTGGTTCCGATATTGATGGTTTAGTAGAAGCCACAGACCCCATACCAGACCAGTGACTCATTGCAATGAACATTTGCAAACAAAGAAGTGTGGAAGTATGGACACCTTGTGACACAGTACAGATTCCACAAGGAGATGTTTTTGTCTGTGTTAGAGGGGAAGTTGCAAGGGTGGAGAGCAGATATGAAGGGATGAGGAGACAAAGGGATTGAGGTACATGATGTAAACTTCATGAAGAACCAATAAAAAGTTGGAGAAAGAGGCATGAGCCACTTTCCTACCTATGCGACCTTGGATTCCATAGGCAGTACCTGGGATAAACATCCACAGGGCTGGCAGATGGCTCAGAGGATAAGAGCATTTGCTTTGCAAATGTAAGGAACCCAGTGCAAATCCCTAGCAGCCAAGTGGGCAAGGACAAGGTGGAATGTGCCTTTAACTATAGCATCAGGGGGTGGAGTCAGAGGGGTGCCTAGGGCTCCCTGGCCAGCCAGGCAAAGCAATGAGCTCTCTGGAGAATGAGAGGCCCTACCTCAAGGAAGAAGGTGAGGCACCATAAGTAAAGACACATGATACTTTGCGGTGGTGTGTGCACTCCCTTACTCATGAGTGCGTAGCACACACAATAACACATATATAGATATAGTGTCCCGAAAGTCTATTACAGAGGCTAGCTCAAGTACCACCAATGGAGGTCTCCCATCATTCTGAATGCCTGGACTATCATTCCTAACATAAAAAGAACAATAACTGTTGTTAATAATAACATTATCAGTGATAATGACAACTATTAATAATTAATAATCACACGCAGCTTTGAGAATGACGTGTCACAATGCTTAGCCATTGCTGGGCCCTCTAAGAAGTAGGCAGATCCCAGCTTCGTCACATTGATTGCATCAACTTATTAATATAAAACAAAACCAGACTCACAATGCCTGTTGGAGATTGCCACATATATTTACATCACATCGTAGCCATTTCCATCTGCCAAGTGGGAAGCCAGTTATCTCTCTCTCATCCCATCGAGAAATAATTTAATGTGGTCTATTTAATATTAGTATCTTGTTTTATGATTCATTTTCTAGTCAACCCCATTCAGACACATTATTTTCTAGAAGTAATAATTACAATGATTTGAATATAAAATACAGTATACATGTATTGTAGGTTTCCTTCTCAGGGACTGTCTTCTACTGGCGGGTTTAATTGCTGTCACTGACTTGAATTTATAAGACAACAATCCTGGAAGTTGAAATCTCTGCGCATCCGCTGCCTCATACTTCAAAGGATTTAGAGTCTCTAGCTAGAAAGTCTACCTCTAAAAACAAATCATTGGGAGTTAATATACTGCCTTCCCATCCGAACTTCCATCATGTCCCCAGATACAAAGGCCCACGTTCAAGGTAGACGATTCACATTAGATTCTGCTCTGAGGGAGCCAGCAGAGCAGGGATTAGGATTCCAAAAGCTATGGGGTTTCCGCACTGCTGAAGGGGATTGCCTGTGTAATCCAGCCGTCTTCCCTCATCAAAGCAAAGCTGCCTTTCACACATTCTCATCAGCGAAATCTCTGCAACCTGCTTGACTGCTCAAAGGACCGGGGAACTCATTACTTAGTGTGGAAAACCAGCTCATGACTGCGCAGGTCCCAGTGTGACGGGGTGTGACTTGGCAGCCAGAGGATCTGTGTGGGACCTACCTAGCTGTGACATCCTGGGCAATTTATCTCATTTTTCCAAATTGTGTCAAAGCTTCCTTAATGCCAACAGGAAGGGGACTATGTTCCTCTTAGATGGTGTGAGAAGAGTAGGTGAACGGGAGGCTCCAGGACGCCTTCACATGTATCAACTGAGTGTTACCTTCCTACTCTATCCTCACGCCTGCATAGCAAGGACTTTTTTTTTTTTTTTTTTTTTTTTTTTTGACTGAGCTATGTCCCCAGTCCCGGTGACCTCTATTTTAATTTAGGAAAGAGGTCATTAATATGTCTGGCTCAGTTCTCCAAAGTCCAGCTTTAGACCTCCAATCCACAGCTAGCACTGTAGGACACAGCCTTTTCAGGGGTGTCACAGTAGGCCTCCTGGGGAGCAGTTGGAGCCCCAGTGTAGCAATGCTCTGCTGGCTGTACAGGATGTCACACCCCTGAAGAAAACTCACTCCTCTTTCCGCCGAAGCTACCAACAACCAATAGGCCCTTAGCTAGGGCTGAGGTTTCATTAGAGCTCCCCCTACCCATGCTGGGATGTTGGCTGACTGGATCCTGTCTAGGTCTTGTGCAGGAAGTCACAGTTATTGTGGGTTCATGACTGAATGGCCACTCAGAAGAAGTGTATTTCGTATCTGCCCTGCCCGAATGCTCGAAGATCCTCCTGACTTTATGAGGATGATGGGTTTAAGACTGCACACATTCTATTGTTCAGAACTAGTCTCTGCGAGTCGGAACAAACGCAACTTGGATACCAGAGGATATGAGTAGGAGTTCATCTCTGTTGCCTACCTGCCCATATCATTTTGGACAAATGGTCATGTCTTATGACTCTATGTGATATTGGGGTTCTTGCATTTTTGTTCTGTTTTGTTTTTATCGTAGCACTTTCTGGTCCAATGACCATGGACATATGACTCAATGCCACCCAATGTTCTTGTCTATACAATAATGAGCACAGCATCACCTTAGTCACTCAGCATGCACCAGTGCTCAATAGCTTCTAATTCATTGTCCTTAGCATCTCTGCTGTGGTAGTTTTCCATTGGTGAGACAAAATGTCTGCAAGCAGGTAGAGGCTCTGCCAGTCAAGGTCCCTAACCAAATGTCAGCTCTAGTTCTGTGGATTGTACGGTTTCATTCAGACACCAACTATTACATGAAGCCACCGAGTCCTGGAATTTCCTGTCTTATACACTGAGGGCCACTCTTCTATGAAGGGGGCTGTAATCTTCCAGAAGAGCTCTTTTAAAACTAGTTTGGTCTAAGATCCTTCAAGAACACTGGGAGAGAGTGAACCCCCAGGATGGGAACCTCTGTCTAGAAATTCAATAAGTTAAGAGAGATACCAGTGTGTGGTGAAGGGCTCAGACTCCTGCCCTCAACACAACTCAAAGCATGCTTTCTCTGGGATCCTATAGACCCACACCATAATCACTTCAACTTCCTCTCCTCTGTCCCTATTAAAATTATTTACAAATCATACATATGTATCTGGCCATCCCTCTGAATGGATGCAGGCATATGCATAGACACAGATGCTGAATCATGGACCATCTTAAGTAAATTCGTAGAAGGAAAGGATAGAGCTGGTGTTGGGAACTGGGTGTATCATGTCCCTTAGTAGTTAATGTGAAGCTTAAAAACTGGATGTTCAGCAGCCGGTACATGCCAGCTTTAATAGCCTGACTGCCCACCACCCCCTGTATTCCCCCCTAGTCCTCTCAACTTTGACTGGACCTGTTGCAGAATGATATGATTACCACCGTTGTGTACCCTCTGGCATTATTTAAAAAAGCGAATCCCTAATCCCTGCTTAATTTTATGAACTGTCAAAATGATTCTAAATATCTGCTCTGTTTGCATTTTCACCTCGGGACAGGAGTCCAGAGGTACAGATTGGGTGTACAAAAGTGGACTGGAGGCAATTTTCATCTCTTAATGCCTGTGTCGGGGGAGGCTGGCTTGTCATAATCACCAGATCATCTCTAAAGATCACCGTGTTGTACCTGCAAATGGTTCTGCGGGAAAATGCAAAAGATACAGGAATGGAATTGATGAGAGGTAGGATGACTGCTCTTCCTAATCCCCCGTGGGGGTGGGGCAGCTTACCGAGACAAATGCTGGTTGTTTATGTTCAGGGCTGTTTGGATGGCTGGTGGGAGAGGTCTGTCCGAGGGAGGCACGGCAAGCTGGGACCACAGAGCTGAGGGTCTTCGAAATGCAGGTCCAGAAGAATTGGGACTCCAGCTTAGCAGAGGTTTGAAGAGCATTATCCAGTCAAACCTATGAGGTTGGATCATGCAGGGGAAGGGAGGGCTGAGGCAAGGCCTAGGCACAATCTTCCTCTCCTCTTACCTTGCATCTCCCTACAGTGGACTGCGAAGGAAGATCAAGTGACGGACCTAGTCCGATTGCATTGCTATCCCTGTCCTGAATTTATTTATACATCTGAGAGAGAACCAAAGGATACCGATGCCAAGGGAAAAACCCACAGCAGCTTTGTAGACAGAAAGACCAAGCCCTGCCTGGCTGCTGTCTCTGCTTTAGTCTTATCTCTTTCTGTGTCTTTGTCTCTGTCTCTCTGTCTGTGTCTCTGTCTGTCTCTGTCTCTCTGTCTCTCTCCGCCTCTCTCTGTCTCTCTCTCTCTCTTTTCCTCCCTTCCTTCTTTTCTTTCTTTCACATGTGTGCTTGCATGCAGATGCATATTCATAGGTACAGGGAGCCCAGAGGTCAATTTAGCTGACTTATTCAGTCCCTCCCCACACACTGACCCTGGAGCTCACCAGTCTGGCTGCACTGGCTGCAGACAGACCCAGGCGGCCTGCTGTCTCTCCGTATGTTTCAAGTGCTGAGACTACATGGGTATGGCTCAGCAAGCAGCTGTTTACCTCAGTCCTGGGAATGGAACTCAGTCTGTCAGGCTTGCACTACCAGCACTTTACTGACTGAACCATTTCTGCTTGCTGCTTAATTCCCTTATGGTCAAAGGTGGCATCAGAGAGGGAGGGTGGAGGATCATGGTGTCAGAGAGGGAGGGGAGGACCAATCAAACTTCCTTAGTCTTTTCAGCTCCTGAAAATGGAATGTGTATAATCAGGGAAGAGAAGGTTGTATATCCAGGGAGATCCCACCTTCTCCCTCAAAACAAAACTTGTGGATGAAACTGTCCTTAACATTCTAGACACGGACATTGTTGATGAATGGGAAAACTGAAAATTGATTAGAAATCCCACTTCCCCCTTTTGCCCACTGGCTTAAGGGACCAGAATATAATTTTTCTTCTCTTTAGTCCTAAGGATACGAAGAATCAGTCTTCAGAGGTCAGTCATTCTTTTTAAGGACTGATAATGAGATCTGAGTTCAATGCTCTCAGACTTTAGTTTACGGGCTTAAAAAATATTCCAGTAGGGCTGGAGAGATGCAGAGCAGTTAAGAGCTCTTCTAGGGGATCTGAGTTCAGTTCCCAGCACCTGTCACCACAAGAGGGGATCTGACGCCCTATTTTGGCCCATGAAAACACCTAGCACGCAACTAGTGCACAGAGATATGTGGGAGAAAGACGAAAACAAAGTGAAGTATTGCAGTAAATGTTTTAAAATCCACCTTTCAGTGTGCTCCTTAAAGAAAAGCTGCCCTATCTCCAGTTATCATAAGCAAAGTATCTCGAACTCAGTTTATTACTCAGGACAACCTAGGGTTATCCTTGGGCAGAAGATGTGACAGGACAGAGTGTTTGCAGCCACAACCCAGAGCACATTTTCAGACAGGTAGATCTCCCATCATCCTTTTGGGGGCTTGTTTGTTTTGCTTTTGTTTGTTTTGTTTGTTTACTTCATTTTCTTTCTAATTAAAATATAATTATATCATTTCCCCTTCACTTTCCCTTCTCCATCCTCTCTTGCGTCTCCCCCATCTGGATTGCTTCACATTGGTCCAGTGTCTGATTGTTCACAGCACTCTGTGGAGTGATTGTCAAAGTAAAATTTCCCTGGGTGGAGGTACCCTTAACTCCAAACAATCAGAAGCTGAGAGTCTTCGGAGAAAGCAGGTAGAATAAATGTCCTCACTCCTTGTCTTTAATGCCCTGTGATTCGTTGATTGCAGAGTGGATCTTCCTCTTTGGATGCACATTCAAGGGGAGGACATTTTTATATCACTTCAACAGGAGTGCAAAAGTACAGCCACTGTTTTAAAGACTGGATAATATCCGTGGTGGTTACTTAGAGTTGTTTTAAAATTCGTCATTTACAAAATGCTTTTAATACACAGTACTTCACGCCAACGGTGTGGTTTAATGTTTTTTTATTGACTAATAAAACATCTTAAATAACATTTAATATTTAGTCATGTTAATAACAGTTAACAACTTACACATATTAAAGGAATATACAAGGTGAGTTCTGCCATAAACCAGAAACCCTGAGGTTGCCTTACATAACCCAGCTCCATTCCAAACAATACCTAAGGGTTAGTCTTGTCTCCACACAATAGGTTAAAAGAAAGATCTCAGAAGAAAAGAGGTTAGGGTCAGGTCACAGACCTAGCCAATGACAGAGGCGGAGCACAAACCCTAGGTCTCTAGTAACATTCAACCAGGCAAAGGAAAACACCAGTCACTCGCAATTGATATGGACCTTCTTGTGCAGGGCTTACAAAAAACTTCTTGTTGCACAGAGTAAATTGTTGCTTGAGGTTCAAATATGTATTTGGGACAGTGACCTCTTAGGCCTTATAGGAAATTCAGAGAAGAAAAATTAAAATCCCAAACTGTCTGGAGCACGAGTAGAAGGTGAATTCTCTTTAGAATAACCAAACTCTTCCAAAGAAGGCATTTTGTCCTTCGTCACGTGAAACATGTGTGTGAATTGGAGACTGCTGAAGACCTAGGGGAACATACGGCTCATTAATCATGAAATATTGATCTCAGGTTGCAAAAGTGAAACAGGTTCCATGACACATAGGTTTGTTTGGTTGGTCCAAAGGGTTATGTAAAGCGCCATGGAGCCCTGTTAACATTCATCCCCTTCCCTCCTGTGGTAACAGGTGAGCACTCACCCTGCTTACACATCCTCGGACTCAGGAATTATTAATCAAAGGAGCTAAAAAGTCAATCCAATCCTGTAAGATACAGAAGTTCTTGTGACTTCCAAACTTTTAAATAACGAATGGTTCATCACCTCCCCAGTGGATGTCAAGTAAGGTGACCGGCTAGAATCAAAACTCCCCCCAGGGAAGGGAAGCCGACCTGCATGAAAAAGGCCATTCTTAACAACAGCATGGCCTTGGTGTTGTGTCATGGCAGCTGCTCTCAGGAGCAATCATCCTGTAAGTAGAAGGAGGGGTATCTTGAAAATTGAAGCTCTTTATGAGATCAAACAATGCCCAAAATGTAGGGATCACAAGGGGACTCTAATCCCACTGGCACACTGTTAAAAACAGAAAATTGTGTGTTAGTTCTTGGGGGGAAAAATCACACACCTTTGAACACTTTTTGTGTTGGGGGATCCTCTGGTGAGCATTCATCCTGAGCAGAAACATTGACAAAGGGACATGTGGAAAGAGAGAGAGAGAGAGGGAGAGAGAGAGAGAGAGAGAGAGGGAGAGAGAGAGAGAGACAGAGATAGAGAGAGACAGAAAGACAGAGAGAGAGACAGAAAGACAGAGAGACAGAGAGAGACAGAGAGACAGACAGAGAGAGAGACAGAGAGACAGAGACAGAGATAGACAGAGAGACAGAGAGAGACAGAGACAGAGACAGAGAGACAGAGAGAGAGATAGACAGAGAGACAGAGAGAGACAGAGAGAGAGACAGAAAGACAGAGAGACAGAGAGAGACAGAGAGAGAGACAGAGAGACAGAGAGACAGAGAGAGACAGAGAGACAGAGAGACAGAGAGACAGAAAGACAGAGAGACAGAGAGAGACAGAGAGACAGACAAAGAGAGAGACAGAGAGACAGAGACAGAGAGAGAGACAGAGAGACAGAGACAGAGAGAGAGATAGACAGAGAGACAGAGAGAGACAGAGAGACAGACAGAGAGAGAGACAGAGAGACAGACAGAGTGATAGACAGAGACAGAGAGAGACAGAGAGAGAGACAGAGAGAGAGACAGAAAGACAGAGAGACAGAGAGAGACAGAGAGAGAGACAGAGAGACAGAGAGAGACAGAGAGAGACAGAGAGAGACAGAGAGAGAGGTAGTATACTAGGGTTGTCCTGATTATAGTGAACAGGGAGACTACACCAAAGGAAAAATGCTTGGTAAAGACAAAAAGATGTCTCTACCGGATATACCTGATGTATCAGGTGACCCTGGATGTATCTATCAGTAGAGCAAACGGGAAAATTCTGATCAAAGAAAGAAATGCAGTCACCCAGCACAAATGAGTGAAGGACTCATGGGTCAGAACGTGCTGATTCCTCATCCCTATCAAAACTGGTTTATATGTCTATTACTATTTCACCTGTAGGGGTGACTTGCTTGCCTGGATATGTGTACACCACAAGTATCTATGCCTGGTGCATGAGGAAACCAGAAAAGGGCATTGGATCCCCTGGAAGTGATTTTACTGATACTTGTGAGCCACCACGCAGGTACGGTCCTCTGGAAGAGCAGTCGGTGCTCTTAGCTCCGATTTATCTCTCCAGCTCCCTGCAAAATGGTTTTAGGAATTGACACTGGTTAGTACTGACTTGGAAGAGCCTTTTGTGCCTCTAGGTGTGAGCCCAAATGAGAATGAGAACCAGGAGTGGCTGAGACTCTCATCACTTGCTGATGCTTCGCAATCTGTTTGTTTGTTCAGTTCCAATGCACGCAGAGTAAGATCCGAGTCTGTCCACAATCTCCAAGTCACCGGGGAGAGGAACCACTGGCTGTCTTTGGGATTCTATCCTCTGTATTTGCCTTAGCAACTGTACTGTCCTTGGTGTGGATGTCTACAGAAGGAATGGTGGGAGACAGCAAGCCTGTCCTGTTAACCACATGTCTGCCCTAAATCTAATTGAGTAACTCAGTTAAACTGCGCAAATGCACATGGATTAATAAAAAGCCCAAAGGCCAGCTATCCCTTACTGCTTCCCATATAAGCCATGCTGTATAAAACACAAGTTGCCTGGTGACTCTGTGTTCCAGAAGAGCAATACATTTTTTTAAGTACTGCCACAATGTCCCAAACATGTGAGATAATACTAAGAAAGAACAAGCTCTTGGTTTTCTGAAATTCTGATGGAACAAGGCATCTCACGTATTTTGTTTGCAGTCTTACCAAGAATGCAAACGAGAATTGCAGGCCATTACCAGGCTGAGAAATTGTTCCCTGGGAGACAAAAATCTTAATGAGAGGACATTTCACACCTACAGCTTTGCATTCTCTTCCTCCTTCCCTGGCCCCTGACCTCTCTTTCTAGTTTCCTAGGCAGCCACTTCTGCAGGCTTGCTACCCATGAGGGTATAAACTGAGCCAGACCCTTCCCAGCTCATTGACATTATGCCCTAAACAACCATCCATTATGAGAATATCACGTCTATCCATTCCCTGGTATAGGTAAGGCCAGGGCTGATTGCAGGGCAAAGCAGGATATATGTAGGTTACATGCAAATGTGTCATTTTGTATGAGGGACCTGAGGACTTCCTGGAATCAGTCCCCATGGGTACTGAGAAAAATACTGAGAACCCATTGGTCAGAACTGAGTTGCTATCCATCCATTCCTCCAGCAGAAAACCTAATTCCTGGAAGAACAATCCATTGATTCTGGCCAGGGAGAAGTCTAGCCCTGAGTCTTTCTAACAGATGTCCTGTTTTGATGAGGGTGAAGCTGCGTTTTGGAGGAGCTGTGGGCAATCTCCGAAGCTGTATGGTATGCATACATATCACAAAGGCTGGACCCTGTGATGTATAAGGAGACCCCTCTACAAGTGCTGTCTAGATTCACTTGCCTTCACTCCCTTTTTGTCTCCCTTCTCACAGGAGCTCATCCCCCTCAAGAGCCTGCTCACACTCCTCCCCGGATGATACCATCCGAGGAGGCGAGGAGGAGGCGAGGAGGCGTGGGCCCTATCACTCATGTCACCTGTGTGAAGCCTGGGCGGCCTCCCCCTTCCTCCTTCCCTTGGCTTGCCTTCCTAGCCTTGGGTCTGTGACCGCAGGGGTGAGCTGCTGGCCTCGGAGTGCCACTTTCTCAGCGGGGGCACTTCCTCCCCTGCAAGCTGCTTTGGCAAATTGTTTATCTCTCGCAAGGATAGTAAGAGAGATCCTATCAGTGAAACTCTATCTGTCTGGGCACAGATGTCTGCCTCCTTGGCAGGCTGCTGTTCACCCTGCTGTGGCCTACCATTCTCAGGCCCTTCCCCTCCTCCCCCAAACTTCCCCCTCAAATTCTGCAGTCAGGGGAAATGGGGGGGGGTGCGGGGGGAGCATGAAGCTGCCTGTGGGAGCTGAGGAACCGCCAAGGAACAGGCATCAGATCTTCTAGGAACTGTTAGCAATGGTCTTGCTAGGAGGGGACTGGATGCAGACACTGGAACCCAGATGGCAATCTGGAGAGCAGCTTTTTTGCAGGATGCCAAGGCAAAGGGGGGGTGGGATTCCGTAGGTGGATGTTTTAAAATACCCAGAGCAGGAGGCCCCTGTGGTGCTCTCTAGAACTTCCTGCAGCGAAGGTAATTTATATTTGGGCTATGTCATTCACTAGCCCCAGCCACCATGGAGATTGTGACCAAAAGGGAAGGCTGGAAATTTTAACTCTATTTATTTAGCTAATTGAGATGTGAGTGAGCTAACCAATTAGCAGTTTTGGATGTTGGCGATGACCCTGGGGGCTGGCATCTGACGCACTTGCATCTCTCTGACCACTGCTAGGCTGAAAACCTTTGTTGCCTTGCAACTTCTGAATGTAGTTTGCTCTGGTTTGATGTCTCTGTGACTTGGCGTGAAGTTGCTGAAGCCCACAAGCAGCAGTGCCTGACAGGACAGGGCTGGGTGGAGTCAGTGTGCACATTTCTCCTCAGCAAGATGCTTGCCTATGTATGTGCAAGGCTCCAAAGAGATTCAGGAATCCCCAGTGCAGCCGGGTGGCTATAGCTGTTTTAGGACTATATATGTAGAGGTGTCACAGTACCATGGTGGGGACACTCTGATGTCTGAAGCACCTAGATTTCAATATCAAAGTCATCAGATGACCTGGGAAGGTGACACACCTTGTATCCCTCTTCCTTACCTGATGTGTCATCAGGTGGGAATAATAAAAGGGTCTGAGTTGAAGCGCCAGGCACCATGCCCAGGGTACCAACAAATGCTTGTCTCTACCTTTCCCCTTGTACCATAACCATTGGTTTGGGAGGAATAGTATCCTTAGATGTCGGATGGAGGGCTATTTTGTCTGTTTCAGGTTGCGGTAGTGTTTGATGAAAGCGCACTGTTTCTAAGCCCTTGTCAAATGCTGTGACATTTCTAGACTGAAGTCACTCAGTTCCACTGGTTTCTTTACATGTAACAAGCAAAGTTTCCATCTTTTAAGGAATAAAAAAAGGGCTCTTTTAAAACCATATTTAAAAGACCTTAAAAGGTTTCCTCAGACATCAAAAAGCCCAAAAAATAATATTTTGACGATCTGGTTGTTAGCAGATCAAGAACATGTGGATATAATTTTAATCAGTCTGCATGATTCTTTCAATCCCAGGACGAGATGGAGGCCTGAGCCAAGCACACTTGAGGTTTTGCTGAACTTGGAGCATTTGAGAAATGCTTTGTGACATAGGACATGGCTCAGATGGAACCGAGCATGGCCTGCCTGTTCCTCGGTTAATAGGGGAGGAAACCTGAATCAGGAAAGGACTCTTGGCTGTTCCCTCTTCTTGTTTGGAACAGTTTGCTTGGTGCTAAGGCCCTAGGGACCCTTCCTTGCTGGGAGGGGACTGCTGATGCCACGTGGAACTTTGCAGGTGACTGGTCATGTTGGTCCCACAGAGAAGACATGGCAATCTGACAGCTGCCCCCATCTACAGGTACCAAGAATGACTACCTCAGGTTTGGCTAAGGGACTCACTCAGGAGGATTCATGTGACCAGAGACTCTTCATACACCAAAAGCAGGAAACACAGAGAGGCACATCACACATACAAGAATGTGCATGCATACACATACACGCGCGCGCGCGCGCGCACACACACACACACACACACACACACACAAACACACCAGTGTGCGCGAGTACTAAACCACTCTCTCCTTTCCATACACTTTAAGCTGCTTTTTCATTCTTACAGGGAATTCAAATCATCAAGGCTAAGTGTGAAGGAGAGGTCTCCCTGCTCCTCTTCTCTCTTCTCCTCTCCTCTCCTCTCCTCTGCTTTCCTTCCTCTTTACCCCTCTGTCCTCCCCTTCCTTTCTCCCCTTCCCTCCCCCTGCTTCCCCCTCTTATTTCCTTAAATCCCACCTCCTCCCTCCCTCCCTTCCTCCTCTCTCCTTTCTGAAGCTCTCCCCTGTCTCTTCCCTCTCTTCAGTTTTCCTTCCTTCTCTGATCCTCTTCTCTCCTCATTCTGGTGTCTGCTCTCTTCCTCTTCACCCCTCTTCTCCCTCTCCATACATCTCACAAGTACACCTAAGTTCTATAGCACATCCTGCTCAAATCAAATGCCAATGTCCTCTATACTCCCAAGGAGGTAAAACCACCCTCCTTTGGTACCTGCTCCCTCTAAGCAGGCTGTCCTATCCTCTGTAGATCACTGGCCCAGGTTTAGCCGCAGACCTGTGCACAAAGGGAAGAGAGAGTGTTGAGCCGCCTCTGCACCTCCTGCAGTAAGGCCCAACAATAGGACTTGGGGCTTGAAGTGAAACTTACCTGTACTGGCCTAAGGCCTGAGGACAGTGCACAGAGGGATGGGGCTGAGTTCCCAATGATTCCTCTGAGGATGTACATGCCTTGTCTACCACACATTCATCCCAGGGCTGGGTTGGTATCAAGAGCACCTCAGACCTGCACTATCATTCTGGGCCCTCATAAAGGCAGGCAATGTCACTGGCAAGAGGACGTCCAGGACATTTATTTTCTGAAGGGGAATTGGCTTTTACCATCACATTTAATTTTCTCTTCTTTTCTTTTTTCCTTTTCTTTTCTCTTTTCTTCATCTTCTTCTCCTCCTCCTCTTCCTGTTTCTTGTTCTTCTTGTTCTTGTTCTTCCTCTTCCTTCCCCTTCCTCTTCCTCTTCCTCTTCCTCTTCCTCTTCCTCTTCTTCTTCTTCTTCTTACTTCTTCTTCCCCTCCTCCTCCTCCTTCTTCTTTTTCTTCTTCTTCACTGTCTCCTTCTCTTCCTCCTCTTCCTCCTCCTCCTCCTTCTTGTTTTCTGTGCACCTCTGGCTGTCCTGGAACTTGCTCTATAGACCAGGCTAGCCTCAAACTCACAGAGAAACACCCATCTGCCTCCTCTGTGCTAAATTAAAGGCGTGCTCCACCACCACTGCTTGGCTAATTTAAATTATTTTAAACTGCTTCTTAAAAACAATGTCATGCAATTGTTCCCCACATATTTTAGAAATACATTCAAATTAGCTCCTTAGCTTTTGCACATATGTACGTGTGTGTGTGTGTGTGTATGTGTGTGTGTGTGTGTGTACGTGTGTGTGTGTGTGTGT
>NW_022196912.1:120875953-120918152 GCF_008632895.1 Mastomys coucha | reverse complement strand
CTTGTTGTGTGGTGACGGCTGTTCTTGAACCCTTGAACTTCTTGCGTCTACCACCAGTGTTCTGAGATCTCAGGCCTGGCTTAAGCTCTTTAAAATGTACAGTATGGAGCATGGGAAATGTGTCAGTGTTTAAGGGCACTGGCTGCTCTTCCAGAGGACCTGGGTTCCGAGCACCCACATGGCAGTTCACAGCTGTCTGCAACTCCAGTTCTAGGAGATTCCGCCATCTCCTGGCTTTCATGTGCACCAGGCATGCAATCTGACATGCCTGCCGGCAAACACTCGTACACATAAAATCAAAATAAACAAAAATTTGAAACCAACACTACATCACAGTTTTCCTTAGTCACACACGGTGCTTCTTGCTCCCACCTAGGTATAACTCAGCTCCTACAGACCCAGCTCTCCTCAGCTGTCCCCCACCCCTGCCCCACTCTTCCTAAGCCCTGAGAACCCCACTCTACCCTCTGCTTCTGTGAGATCAATTCCTTTGGGTCCTGCTATGGGTAAGGTCATGTGGCATGTGTCTTCTTACAGCTGCCTTATTTCATACAGATCCTTTCTTGTCTGCAGTAGGGTAGATTTACAGAGACCTGGTCCTATCAGATTCGTGTAGTGGGCTAGAGAGGCCATGTCTACATCACACATCATGTGCACACTATCGCTGTCAAGGGTGGGATGGGTAACGTCTTTCTTGGCTGATCACTTTGGGGTATTTGGGGTAGGAACCAATACATACCTGGGCTGACTCTGAGGCAGACGCAGGGAATTATGGGTGTAGGCTGCACAAGCTTATTTGGCTGGAGGTGACCTATGAGCTCTAGACTCTTGACAATGTAACAGAATGGCTCAGTGGTGGCTCCAGGGACAAAGCACAGATAGATACAGGTGCTTGTTGTTCAGTCCTCACCATCAAGGTAAGGACTCAGTAGTCTCCTGCCTCTTCACTTCTCCTGGATAACTATGTGTTCAGGCACCAAGATATCACAGAGGAGGAAATGGAGCTTGCCCAAGGAGTTCTGAGCCTTAGAAGAATGCAGGGCGTGAGGATTAGGAGGCAGTATCCACACAACATTGGGAAGCATGCTATCCCAAGAGTCAGAGGGAGGAGACATGAATGGCTCACCATCTCTAACTAATGATATACACACTCGTTTTTTAAGCCTAATGTTGGGTTGGAGAGATGGCTCAGTGGTTAAGAGCACTGACTGCTCTTCCGAAGGTCCTGAGTTCAAATCCCAGCAACCACATGGTGACTCACAACCATCCATAAAGAAGATCTGACACCCTCTTCTGGTGTGTCTGAAGACATTTATAGTGTACTTAGAAATAATAATAAATAAATCTTTTTTTAAAATGTCATAAAAAGCAGAACAATGACTTGACACTAATATTAATTTTTATAGCTAATAATGATGATCATAGGGTGAGCAGTTAGTATAGTTCATTTGCCCCTCCATTTGTTTCTCATCTTCTATTATTTATTTATTTACCTGAGCTCTGTTACATTTGCGCACGATGCAGGCACCTGTTAGTGTGTGTGTGTGTGTGTGTGTAGGGGTTTTAGCCTGTGTGCAGAGGCCTGTGGTTGATGTCAAAATGCTTTGCTTCTGTGGCTCCCCACCTTGATTTCTTTTGAGACATTTTCTCACTGAACCTGAAGCTTGCCTAGTTGGCCAGGATACTGATCAGCATGGGCAGCCTTTGGGTGTCGCTTAAGCCAACACTGCCTCAGACTGGATCTGTAGGTCTGTGGAACACCTTCCTACAAGAGCAAACTGATTTTCTGAGAAAAGTGATTTATTCAAAAGAACTCCATGGCTACCATCCATCATCCTGCCTCCACTCAAGGTTGCTTCCGATGCATCCCACCCCAGGATGCCGTGGAGAATCCCAGGAGAGCCTTAGCAGTCTCACAGTTCCCAATTTTATCCATGGAAAGCTCTAGATGAGGCTCTTGTATGTGGAACCAAGACCAGAGCTGCTGGGATGCCATCCTGTCCAGTTCATGGTGTACCAGAGTGACAGATTGACTGACGAGCCCTTCTATTTGCAAGTTGTCCTGAGAAGTCGAAAGAAAGCAAAGGAGAAGCAAGAAACCCAGCCACCTTCTTCCATGTCTTTTGGGCCCCATTTTCCAGCTGCAGTCTCCACAGGGATGAGTTGGTAAGCTAGCCTCTGCATCTGGGGGTGGAGCAAGCATAGCAGAGGAGGAGGCTCCCACCCTCACCCAGGCCTCAGCTCTGCATCCTCATCCTGGATTGTTACTTACTCCTGTGTTTCTCTACCAACCTCCCAGCCTCTCTCCGAGGGATCCCAGACTCCTTCTCCAGGGGCCCAATGTCACACTAAGCATTTTTTTCTGGTAGCTTCTGTTTCACTCAGATGCTCCAAAGGGCTCTGTCTGGACTCTGCTGTATGGTGCAAGCCACAGATCATTTCCTCATAACTCCAGTCCTAACCTGGCTGGATCCCTGACCTCTGACTTCCAACCCAACTTCACTGATTGCGTTCATCTTCCCTAGCTTGCTTCTTCTGCAGGCTGGAGTCAAGATATAGCACGGCAGGCAGATACTCCTCATACAGCCCGTGGATGAGCCTGAGCATGGACAGCCTAGGATAGGACACAGGCAAACACTTTCTAATCAGTCTAAGGACTCAGGTGAACTCATATATAAGCAATGCACACCAGTAAATGTGTACATGACAATACACAGTAGGATATAGCAAACAAGTGCGCAGACAACATACGATCACATAAGAAAATGAACGGAAGCAGGAAGTGCAAATATTACACACGTGAGTTAGTGCACAGTCTGCACTGAGTCACACTCAGGAATATGCGCACATGTGCACGGGTGGCCCATGACAATACATGGCAAGCATGTGGGTAGGTAGTACAGTATCCCACACAAGCAATGTGTGCATAAGCAGGCCATAACAGTTCACAGGTGCCATGTTGAGGGCTGACTGTGTGCCTGTCTCTAACAGGGCTGTGTGTACAAATGTCCCCATAGAGGTGGTTGGGGGCAGTGTCCTCGTTGTGTCTTATCTTAAGCTCTTATGATATATGAGGCAAGAATGTTCCTTGGACACAAGAACCAGTTAGCACCATGGATAGAGAGTTGGGCTGGACCCTTCGGTGTCTAATCTTGACTTTCAGCCACGGGAAGTGTGAGGACTGAATCCAATGCTGTTTATCTGTCCGTCAATCTCCTGCTCTCTCGATGCATTGCAAAACAGATTAATACATCAAAAGGAATGGGTGGTATCACCAATGGTCATACCTAAAGAAGGGTCTGTGTGACATGTATACTGCATACAGGTATAACTACATACATTAACAACTTATGGAAAACCCAGACCCTAGTCAGGTCCCTTCTCACTGGGAAGGGAGATAAAGAAGAAATGTTAAAAGGAGAGAGAGGGGCTGGAGGTCCTGGGCAGTGGTGAGCCATCTTAGATGAGAGAGCCAAGGGAGACATCACACAGCTAGAAGGACCCAGTAAAACCAAGTCTGGATTAGGGCTTTCTCGCAGGGAGGGATCAGCGGGCTATCTCACCCTGGCAGGACAGGGCAAGGACTATGCAAGGCAGTGAGGTCAGCACGCCTGAGAGCAGTGTATTTACTATGCATCAGCAAGGGCAAGCTTACTGTTTCCCAGGCTCCTAAAAACTGCGAAGCTAGAGACTCTGGCGGTGCCTCAGTTATTCAAGTGCTTACCTCCTGAGCACAAGGAGAAATTCAGTCCTCAGCCCTCAACCCAAGGCTGGGTGCTTTGCTGCTGCTGGGGAGGCAAAGTCAGGTGGATCCCTGGGGGTCACTGGTTAGAAAGCCCATCCCACAGTTGGAAACCTTGCACACAAAAAGATAGTGTCTAAGGAACAACAGCTGAAGTTGTCTTCTAGCCTCTACATTCACATACACACACACACACACACACACGTACATGCAAGCAGTCACACACTTGTCTACACATACATACACACACAGAAGAGTGAATCAGAGTAGACCTTATGTGGTGGAATGAGTCCTTTCCAATGCAGGAATGTGAGCAGAGGCTACGAAAGTATAAACAGGTGTAACAGGTTTCCAACAGGGATTTGGATGCTAGGTTTGGCCAAAGGGGCTTGTACTAAAACTCCATCCATCCCAATACCAAAGAGTCTGTAGTCTCAAGTGTTGTCATGCCTGACCACATGGACCTCAGAACACTGAGGAATATAGAGATGGAGAAAGGTGGTTCAGAGACCAACCTAGGAGGAGTTAGGAACTCGGCACTGTGGACACAGGGAATGGACAAGGCTGTGCCTGGCTTGTTGGAACTGGGTAGCAAAGTCAACCCCAGCAGCATCTCCTACTGACTGCAAAATCCCAGAACTAAGCAAGTGAATCAATGTATCCATAAATTAATAGGAGCCTGTGTTGGCCTGTCATTATTGCTCACGGATGATAAGAAGTTAAGAGATGAGAGCAGATCGATTGATGGCACCACTGAGTCATTGCTACATCAAAAAGTACCCCAGCCCTGCTAGGTTAGGACTTTAGAAAGATGCTGGCACCCAAGCTGCTTTAGTCTATTCTCCTGATGTCAGAGTGTGTCAATAGATGCCCAGGTATCCCAATCTAATCTCTGCTCAGAAATTCTCAGGTCTATATTGGTGAAGTCAAATGGACTTTTATCACCCAAATATTTTCCAGACTGGAGAGAAAAGAAATACAGAATGTGGTTAAAATGTAATCATATTTAGGAGGGAAGAGTCATCCCCATTGGATTCTGGAGATCTTGAGACAAGTCTGCCACCAAGAAATGGGATGGCACTGGCTGCAGAACTGCTGAATGCCCTGGGGAGACACATCAAAATGGATAGGGCTTAAGTCCTATTACCCTCTTGATAGCTAATCTTTATTGGCAACTTGACAGGATCTGGATCTCCTAGGAATCAAGCCTCTGAACATGCCCATGAGGGAGTTTCTAGGTTAGATAAATTGAAGTGGAAAGACCCTCCACAAAGCACTATTCCATGGTCTACATTCCCAGACTTGAGAAAGAGAGAGAGAGAGAAAAAGAGAGAGAGGCAGGGAGAGAAAGAGAGAGAGAGAGACAGAAAGAGAGAGAGAGACAGAGAGACACAGAGAGAGACAGAGAGACAGAGAAGGAGGGAGAATGAGAGGGAGAAAGAGAGGTAAGGAAGGGGCAGGAGGAGGGAGGGAGCGAGGGAGGGAGAGGGAGACAAAGACAGAGACACAGAGAGAATGAACTGCATACTGGCATTGATCTCTCTCTGCCTCCTGACTGTAGACACAATGTGACTAGCTGCCTCACTCTCATGCTGCAGTGACTTGGTGACTTCCCTGCCCCAATTATACCTTGACCTGGGAGCCAGACTAAGCCTTTCCTCCCTCCTTTCCTCCCTCCCTCCCTCCTTTCCTTCCTTCCTCCTTAAGTTGCTTTTGTCAGGTATTATGACCAAGCAATTGGGAAAGTGACTAGGGCACTCCAACGCCTTCACACACCCTGTGTGTTTCCTCACTCCTGTGTTGGGTGCATTGCCATCTACAGAAATGATCTCTCCTTTAGAGAGGAGAGCCTGACTCTAGAGTACTTATATCTTCAATCTATAGCAGGCTAATGAGCTCACTGTCACTCTCAGAGGGGAAAACGTAGGGAAACAGGAGAGCTGCAGATGGGCCTGGTAACCCTGGAGGCCTTTGGCATCTCATGGTGGAACCCTCTGCACTACCTTATGGAATGGCAGGGCCCCACTCACCATCAGTAGACACATCTGTGTATGTGTGTTTATGTGTGTGTCCATATGTGTGATCACACACACAGGTATATGTGCATGTAGAGACTGGAAGTCAATGGCATGTGTCTTCCTCAGTCTTTCTCAACCTTGTTTTTTGAGACTGGATTTCTCACTGAAGCTGAAGCCCCTGTTCAGGCAGACTCAGTGGTCAGCTGGACTTGACCCCTCACACTCAGTTGTGAAGATTTCAGCTCAGCTTTGTATGTGGGTGCCGAACATCTTAACCCAGGTCCCCATGCTGGTGCACCAAGTGTTTGGCTTGCTGGGCTGTACCCCAGCTAACTCAGTGGAGACTTTAGGTTCTAGAAAAAAAGAGTCTGGTCTAAGGCTCACAAAATCCCACTGGGAGAGTTCTGCTGTATCATCAACAACCTTGACTTTAGTGTTTAAAAATCTTCCCACGGTCTAAAGTGTGTATCCACTTGGCAAACCTGGGCTCACCTGATGCCAGCTTCCAGGATTGGATACCATAATTGTCCCTAGGAGCCATCTGTTAAACATCTAAGGTGGGACCATGAGTCCTAGCTTGGCCTCTTGGAATCCACCCGCCTTCCCAGGTGAGCCCCATCCTTGATGGCCTGTCTGAGGAAGCCTTCATCCATCTGTTGAGTCCTGGGAACCTCTGGTCCCCACTGTCTCCAGCTGTCCCAGGAGAGGCAACATGGGTAATAACCATGCTAACGACAAAGCACTAACTGAAGACCCCACTAACCCTTTGGTTTCCTCCTTTCCCATGGCCGTGGTAATGAAGCAGGGCAGGCACTGGGGGAGTAATCAGATCCTACTCAGGGTTAGCTAAGAGGTGGTTTGTGGTCAGGTGCCCAGCAGATGGCTTCAAATTACCTGGCTTTAATTTCGGCTAATTGGTGGGCTGGATTACCTCAAGACCGTGAGACTAGGGAGTTTGTGGCTCTGGCTATTAGCACTGAAGTGGCTCAAGCCCATGGGGAGGAGGAAGGCAGGGGAGGAAAGGGAAGACCAGATGACTAGGGGAGAGTTAGACTCTCCAGGCTCGAATGTGGGCATGTAGTGAGAATTTGCCATGAGTTTTCTACAGGTGACAGAAGAGAGTTGGAGCCCGGAAGGGTGAAGTTGGGTCAACCTTGTCTCTCTCCTGTTGCTTGGCTTGGGGCTTTATTTTAACTGTAAATATATTTATGTACTTGTGCAATTTCCAAATAGTGGCCAGACTGCTAGATTTTAGGGTCCCTCTAACATAAACTTAAATATCCACATGCATGAGCCTATATAACATTAAATAACCCCCAGGAGGTGTGGACTTTAAATTCTTAGCTTGTGGTTGTGAATACTGATGTGGAGGGCTAAATGAAGCTGTTCACTATGACCTAGTAAGGTCTTACCTTATGTTCATTAGAATAACAAAATACAGGAGACAGGATAACTTGCTATCTTGGCTCATGCTTTTGGAGGGTGAAAAGTCCAAAACTGGGTAGCCACCTCTGGTGAGGGCCTCCTTCTGTCTCAACTGACAGCAGAAACTAGAATCGAGTGGGCATGTGTGGAGTTGAGGAAAGGGACTTTATGTCAATAGGGGATGTGGGCTGACAGGAGAGTACTACGCCATTGGTTAACCCTGCTCCATGACTAAGATGTCTCCCACCAAGCCCCACCTCCCAGTGTTGTGTTGTGAGGAATTAATGCTATAACCTGTGAAGTCTGGGGAGTCAGACCCAACTCTGAGCACTTGACCTCTCATGGGAAGCAGGTCTCTGCCTTTGGCCGTTATACTCGACCACTGGAACGCCTCAATTGTTCTAACTGTTTGTGCCAAGCTCGCAAACAACCTCTTCTCTGAGGGTTATGTCAAGGGCCTCCACTTCAGTGAATCCTTTGTTTATCTCTCCCTAGTTGGTTGTCATTCATTCATTCATTCATTCATTCACTTATAATCAGATCCTTAAGTCTGTACTTAACCTGAGCACACTATCTACAAAGTACCTACTAGAAACTCCACACACGTTTGTTGGTTGACTTAGTGAGTAGCCCTGCAATGATTGACAGGTGGGGATCAGGAGACATTGAGGGTAGTGTATAGCCTAAAGAGATAAACAAGATGATAAGCACATCCATACCAGGATGGGAGCTTTAACAAGAGCGGATAGTGAAGGGAATATTCTGGGAAACTCAAGGAAGGCATGATATGTACAAACAGTAAAGAGCCGAACGTGGTGGTGGGCACCCATGGAATGTTCATTGAACAAACTGTTGTGCATTTCCCCACTGAAGATCTTCTCCAGAGAAGAGGGGGTGTGTTAGACTTTCAGGGTAGAAGGTGTGTGTGTGTCTGTGTGTTTGTGTTGATGTGTGCGCATGTGTATAAATGGGTGTGTTTGTATGCAAGTGTAGACATGCAAGTGCTTGTGTATTCATGTGCATATATGCACAGGTCATCCTTCATTTTCTGTCTTCCTGGTTGCTGGCCTATAGCAAACTATGATGAATGCTTTTAGAACAATAGTTCTCAGACTAAGAGTCGCCACCCCTTTGGTGGGGGATCGAAGGACACCTTTAATAGGGGTTGCATATCAGAAATCCTGCATGTCATCCATGTACATTATGATTCATATCAGTAGCAAGATTAGAAATAATGAAATAATCTGATGGGGGGCACCAGGAAATGAGGAACTCTATTAAAGGGTTATTTAAAGGTTATTAGGAAGATTAAGAAAAACTGTTCTAGAAGGAAGAACAAAGAATTGAAACCAGGAGAAGATCATATTGAAATGTCCCCTTGAAGCTTCCAAGTGCTTTGATAAGGGATCTGAGTGACTCTGTAATCTGACTTCAGCCTAAGACACACTCCATGGCAGATCATCTAGGAAGACCAAGAGACAGATAGCTCTCTATCTCAAGCCTGCATGAGAGCTTAAGGCCCCAGAAAGACTGTCACCTACTGGGCTCAGGGCCACTGCTATCATTGCTTGCAGAATGAAAATACTCTTGGCTCACGGGGTCCATGATGAGGAACACTCTCACACAGTTCACCAAAGGTTTTATGACAGTTGAACCCTGAACAGCCAGCTTCTACATCTGCATAACTTGGAAAAACGGCGTACCCAGGGGGTTGGTGTGACTTCCACAAAGGAATCGTTTCTACAAATCGGGTCTGGTCCATCAAGTGCCCCAGAAGCCTGGGAATGCACTCGTTTATCCTATGTGAGTGTGCAGTGTATGACCACTTGACAATAACGACCCTTGTACCTTCCCTGTGTTATGTAATTATCACCATGGCTAACTGAAGAGCTCTCACCCTCGGGCCCCTGCGCTTTGCTTCTCAGGTGGCCACTGCAAAGTTCGGCCCCCAGACAGTTTAACCACAATGGGGCCACCTGGTACTTGAAGTACCTCAAGGGCCTTCATAAAACTGCTGGGTGACCACAAACGCAACCACCAGTTCCTCTGGCTCCAGGCCCAGCAGGACAGGCCCGCCCTGAGGTGGGGTGGGGAGGGTGAGGGGGGGCGAGGAGGATGATGTAGCACTTTGTAGCTTTATCCTTAGCAGTCAGGGGATAAGGGCCTCCAGGCAAGTTGTCACTTCTTTATAGAAACCTGCTCAGGTCGCCCTCCCCCATGGAAAGTCCCACCAGGGTGAGGCTGCCAGTGTTCTGTTCCCTCTCTATGCATTCACCCAAAGGGGCTGCCTGCCAGGCACTCAGAAATTACATATTAGAAGTTAGAATAGCAGCGACTTGCAAGGAAAAAGGGCGTCCTCACAGACAAACGTTTCCATCTCTGACTCTTACTGGGCAGCCTGAAAGGGAGAAAGCCCTGCCTAAAAGCTAGCCGTGTGTGTCATCTTCTTAGCAGGGTCTTGACCCTTGCAGGGCTTGGACATTTGGGACCAACCATGAGCCTATGTGGATGCCTTTTGTCTCTTATTGAAGTCTTAGGTCACCCAAACTCTGACTGTCCACCTCAGTGTTCTCTATCCCCCATGCTTCTGTTTATTGGAAGCCCATAGGGCTCTGATCACTAGGCTAGTCATAACCTGACCCCAGGTTTGAGCCCCAATGCCACCAGACTATGAGGTTAGGGTGGCTGCCCTTCCTTCCAGCCTATCTCTCCCCAGTGGGCACAAAGTTTGGAATATACAGTCAAGCAAAGCCTCAGGTATATACCCGCCCATAAGGCCAAACTGAGAAGCCTGAACTGGAAAGGGGTGGGGGTGGGGGCTCTGAAAAGCACTGACCCCTGCCTGATAACAGTAAGAAAGGTGTAACTCCTTGTGTGTGTCTCAAGTTGAGAAAGGAGACTCCAGTGCCCTATGGTCTCAAAAGGAGACTCGACCATCAAACAGTTAAGAGCCAGAAAGTAAAAAATGAAAGGCTGTAGAGCAGTTGATAGCTGTGGGCCTCAGCACACACAGTGTTCTGCCTCCCTCAGAGAATGAGGTACCCATGCTTCCTCATAGGAGGACAGCATTGGGAAGATGAAAATGACTGTTTGTATCTATGAAGAATTGAGAGTTAACAGAAAAATTTCCATGTGATAGCACCCTTGAAGAAAGAAGAGAGAGAGAGCAAGAGCGTGGGGCTTCCCGTGCCCAGCTCATTGGTACCATGACTCTGACTACAGCTCCTGGGCACAGAGGAAGAGGTAGGAGAGAGGTATAAGAAGGACCTGGGGCTTTACTGTCAAGGCTAGGCTTGTGATGTTCCCGGAAGGATGGGGACAGGCAGGCTACTGTACACAGCAAACGAGATGAAAAGGTGAGAAGATTCCGGGAATGAACACACAGAACTTCGGAAATGCAAGGGCCCTCAGTGGGGCTCCGGGGAGGGGAGGAATGAAATGGTCCCTGAACCCCTTCCTCTGTGATCCAGAAACCTTTTCTGGCCTTGGTCCTGCCTGTTTCACAGTAAGTGTTTTTCTATTACATCACAACTTACAAGTCAGATCCAGCCCAACACCTTGGTTATTTATCTTAAGGGAGGACATTTCAGAGAATCTCATCTTGGTTAATCAATCAGACAGGTTGAAGAAGGACAGACAGATAGCACGTTTCTACCACACCATGTTTATGGCACACATCACTTTAACAGCACTCTCTGCGGTTTCTGTTTGGCTTGTTTTACCTCCCTCCTGGTGTTGGAGGAGATAAGGGCTGGAAGGGAAAATATAAAAAGAAATAGTCCAACCGCAAGGGAATTTATTGAGCACTTACTGTGCGCTATACTTAATACACAATCCAAAGAAACAGGCTTCAGGCCCAGAGCCTAGCTTCTAGCATTTCAACCCCATGAGCATCTGTTCTCCAGCTGATGGGATGTCTCTGGCAAGTCATAGAGACACTCTGAGCCTCAGTTTCTCTCATCTTTGAGAGGCGGGGAGGATCACATCCTGCCCCTCTCTTCGCAGCCTGCAAATGGGAGGTAAACACAGGAAACAGGCTGTGGAGGCGGAGTCTACTTAGGTGGGAGGGAGCTGTGCACCCCTGCCTTCCAGCACCCCCAAACCTTCCCTATCTTCCCATGTACCTGATAGATGAGAAGTATAACATTTGATTAGTTGCTAATAATATTAAAACCATCACTAGCATTTGAGACAGCATCTCATATGTGTTTTAGGCTGTTTTTAAACTCCCAGTGTTGCTAAGCTCACCAAGTGCTGGTTGACAAGTATGCACCTCTATACCTGCTTTATACCTAAGGTACTGGTGACTGGACCAGGAGGTTTATACATAGTAGGTACATTATACATAGTAGGTACACAGTCTACCAACTGAGGTACATCTCTAGCTTGGAACTCCTTTTTGTCTGAGTGATGAAGCCACCAGTCACTCCAAACAGAATGAGCTTTTTACCATGTGAATGAATCCATGACTCTGGAAGAGAAATCTCAAGGCCATGTGGCCTTTGGCATTCAGAATGCTTCCCGTTTAGAATGTAAGCAGTTGCATGCATTAATATTATTTAGCACCCCCAGTGGGACCAGGGGCCATGCCTTGCAATCAGGCACAGTGATATTTCTACAGAAAATGTATGAACATGTGCATGAAGTGAAATAAACACAGGCTATAAATAGGCCAGGGTCAGTCTGGGTCAATTTTTGCTGCCTAGTAAGTTCAGGTCGGGCTAGTTGTGACAGCCAAATAAGTTATCAACTGTGGACTTTCTAAGTGCCTGGACTTTCAGGATTACAGAGAGCTGATGGAGGACCTCCATGACAGATGAGAGTCTATTGCCCTCCAGTCTTGGGGTTAAGGACACCCAGGTGATGCGTTCCCAAGGCCACAAGCTGAGGGTACTCCTCCTCCTATAAGAGAAACTGAGCTGTACGGATTGACCAGCAGGTCAATGCTTTCTGCCTAACGTCAACACGCAAGGTATCTACTGATGCCTGTGGCTATCACCTGGGAACTATAAGAGTCAGTGTGAGAAGTGGACTGTGACTCCTTGGGACAAAGGAAGCAGCTCATTCCGGTTCTTAATACCTACTTCCTTCTAACCAGGAAGAGGGGATAGTCTCAACACATGGGATGTCAGAAAACAATAGTCCATAGTCACACAGATATTTCTTTAGCTGTGTGTCAGGGAACTGAGAGTCTGGGCCTGATCAGCCTGGTGATCTTGTCAAAGCTTTACTCCTGCCCGGACGTGTGCCCAGACTGGCTCCATCAGCACCCTGACTCCATAGTCAGATTTATCTTCTAATGGGGTTAACTGAACATGTTACTCTTTTGCAGAAAATCCATTAGGGCTTTTGCTAAGGACCTGAACACACAGACCATGGCTGCCAGGCAGGGTCAATGTGCTGCATAGCCCCTCAGGAAAACTAAACCCAGAGATGTCTTTGCACAGGCTCATGTTCAAAGCCTCGATTTCACCACTGCCTCAGTCTCCATGGTTACTCTCCTTCTCCTTGTTTCAAACTAAAGTTTGCCTGAAATTGAAAACTTTTGCCTGATCATCTCCCCCAAAGAATATTTTGTTGATGCCCTCAAGACAAAAGCAAAACTGCATGTTCTTTCCTTGGGGGAATGTTCCACATCTTTTCTTGGAGAGTTCTTAGTGTCTTCTGATTCTACCATCTAGCCATCCCACTTTTTTCAGGAGGGCAAATTGGACCCATTTCACCCAGAATTACAGTTGTCTGCAGTGTGGTGTGTAGAGTTTGACAGGGTTATGTTGAATGAATGGGTGTCATAGAGAAAGGGCCTCAGCCACACCAAGTCAGTTCTAAAACATTCTGCTGTGCAATTAGCCACTTTCAAAACCTCTCAGCCTAGGCAGTACTTAGATGACAGCCAGAGTGTTGGGGTGTTTCCTAACAGCTGGTACAGGTGACAAATGGGGAAGGAGCCACACCACTAAGCCACTGCTTCTTTTGTCTTTGAACAACTCAAGCTCCCATCCCCCACCCCATCAGATTCTCAGAGAAGCACTCCTCACACTACCATCATGAGTCTGAAAGTGTGGAGCGGTGTCCACAAGGTTTCAATACCACCTGTGAAGGCCAGGGGTTTCCAAGGCTGGGATCCATGGCCCTCCAGTTGACCTGTGGTAATGAGTCTGGAAGCAGCTTTTCAGGTCTGTTGTCTGATTCTGAATGACAAAAGATGGTTTCCTTGATTTGATCTTGGTGACTGCATTTCCAGGAGGTAAAGAACTACAACTTCCCATGGGATGAGCAAAGTCACTTGCCAGATAAGTGGCAAAGGTGGCAACATCCAGTTCTGAGTTGGATTACAAGACAAGATTCTTTCCTTTCATCTGATGGGTACTCAGCTGATATGCTAGGCTCATCATCCAGGGGAGGCTATGGGACAGTAGATTCAGCTGACAAAGGACTTCCCTAAGCATTCCATACCATTCCTGTAACCACAGTCCTGCCCTAGTTAACATGACCCATAGCCTATGTTATAAAAAGGGGGTCTGGACCTAATTAGGAAGATACCCTAGATTTGAATGTATCCCACAGGAACCCAACAAGAACATAGATACTTCTGCCAGCTTGGGAACTTAAAAATCTTGACCAGACTTAGCTGGACACTGTAGTACTGCCATGCTGACTTTGTGGCTTCATACAGAGCGTCTCTGTGCTTGCAGTAGGAGCCGTGACTGTCTGACTTATTGTTAGTGGTTAGTTCCCACATTCTCAGCCCATGTTCATATGACTGCCATGAATTTAGACCTGAAGCTTCTTTTATTTGCTTGTTTGCATTCTTTGATATATTTGTGTATGTGTACATTGTGTGTGTGTATGCCAATTGTATGTAGAATGTATGTGCAAGTGTGCTCTGTAGATGATATGGTATGTGAACGTAAGTATGCATGTGTCTGTGATGTGTGTATTCAGTATGTCTATGGTACAGGTCTATGATATGCATAAGTGTATGGCATGTGTACATTATATTGATATGTGGATGTATGTTTATGTGATAAACATATATGTGTGCATGTGGCATGTGTATATGATTTATATGTGTGTATGTGGTTTGTGTGCATGAGATGAATATACATGTTTGTGGTATATATGAATATATGATATATGTATGTGACATATGTATATGAAGTATGTATGTGTTTTGTATGTGTGATGTACATATGATGCATGTGTGAATAGTGTTTATACATTTGAGTGTGTGGTATGTATATATGGTATATGTAAATATGTATGATATTTATATGTGCAAGTACAGTTGTCATAGCACATGTGCATACCATGACACACATGTGGAGGTCAGGGGACAACTTTTAGGAGTTGCTTCTTGTTCTGGGGCAGGATTTCTCCAGTTTCTACCACTTCATCACATGGTCCAAGTTAGCTGGCCCATGAGCTTTTGCATGAGGCCCCCTTCTCCACACTATCTTGCTGTTGGAGTCCTGGGGTTACAAATGCACACCATTATATCCAGACTTGCAAACATGGTTCCCTTGGATCCAGACTGAGGTCATCAGGCTTGTGTGGCAAGTGCTTTTACCACTGAGCATCTCCTGGCCCTTTGATGAATTCTGACATTCATTAGAGCTTTGATAATGCATATGAGTCAATGCCACTGAACCAAAGGTGTTCTAAAATAAAATCCCTTTCCCATTCTGTGTGCGTGCCTGCATCCATTGAGAGTCAAGTTCAATGCAGCATACCACAGCCTTTACTGTTCTTCATCTCTATTAAATCCTGCTGTGTGACAAGCTTTGAGTCTCCTGGTGCTACGTAGATGACTAAGCCCTAGTTATCCCTGGGATCCAGGGCCTTTCCATCTAGAGGGAAAGTGGACACAGACATGGTGTCACTGCTGTCATGGGACCTCTCCTTCCCTCAGCATTCTGTGCCACTGACCAAATCCCAAGCTGTTCTTGAGTGTGGGCAGCTTAGGCATGCCTTGCCTTCTGGAGTTTGGGCCACTCCAAGTAGGCGTCCTTCTGCCTGTCACTAAGGAAGGATGACATGAGTAGGCACATCTGACATGTTTCTTCCTTTTGGAAGTGTGGGTGCTTGCAACATTTTCTTCTCTTTCTCCTTGCAGAAGTGTAGTGGGTAGCATGCCAGTGAGGGAGGAGTGGGTGGGTCCAACCAGCGTGGTCCAAATGGCCGTGCTGTCTTCCCCGCATCTCAAGCATCTCTACTGCTGTCTCAGGGCTGCTGAAGTCCCTCAATATGCTGCTGGTACTCTCACTCCCATTGGAAAGAGCACTGCCAGAGCAGAGACGTAACACAGATCTTCCTAGCTATAGAATACCAACACCACCTAAGGCCAATACCAGCACATACAGGAGGACAGCTAACCTGCATTTGAAAATCTCAGCCTTACTTTCTCTATATAGATTCTTCCTGGGACTCTTCCAGCACCTCCTTCCCAGAATCATTAGCTTGCCTTCATGGTCACCACACTCACTCCCCTGTCCCCCCCCGTTTTTCCTTCTTTGTTTTGATTCAACACTTGAAGTCATTCTCTGATCTTTATAGGCCCTCAGTCTTTGACTTTTTTTAAGTGGAAGAAGGAATAACTCTGTCTTTCTCAGTACCCAGCAAAACTGGCAGCACACAGTAGGTGTTTCATAAATATTGTCTAATTAAAATGCACACAATAGGTGTTTTATAATGTATAATTAGAATACACACAGTAAATGTTTCATGAATATTAAAATGCACATGTTAGGTATTTCATAAATATTATATAATTAGAATGTACACAGTAGGTGTTTCATAAACATTGCATAATTAAAATAGCATCAAGTATTTTGTTGAAGGACCAACGATATTTTAAATTCCATTAACTCAGAAATGATGGTTGAGAGTAAGCCAGGATTCTAAAATCTGTTTTCCAACTCATAAGAACATTTAAAAACAAATAATATATAATTTTAGCCAAACCATAGACGTGTTTGTTGTTCATTGTCTGCAGAATGAAGACCAGTTGATCCTAAGGCTCTGTGGAAGCAAGACATAAATGTGACTATTGGACAACCTGTGCAGGATTTAGGAAGGGGTTTCTCTCTGTCTCAGATGGAGTGAACTTACCAACTGACATCCTGCTTTGCTAGATTATCTTTACAGCACCTTAGTACGAGTGCACTGGATAGTGGCTCTATTCGGGATGTTCTCTTTCCAGAGGGTTCACTCTCTGACAATCCCATTTGAAGGGAATCATCTTTGTTAGGTCCCAGCTTTGTTCTTTCATGAAGTAGAGCTTCTATTTTCTCTTTGGGGTTCTCTGGCAAACAAATGGATGAGGAAGGAAGACCCTAAGAAAGAGACTGTTAGAACGTGCCAACGTGAACATGTCACCTCCAGACACCAGCACCTCAGAGCTGATAGGTGGCAGGCCTCCCACCTGGCAAGCTTTGTACTTTGTTGTGGAGTGAATTTCAGCTCTGCCTACCTGCATAGGGTACTTTACACCCCACATTAAAGAGCTTAAAGGGACGTGCCTCACCCTATGGTGACTTTCCCTGAAGTTACTTCAGGTGGGCTTGGTGACTGGTTGGCACCTCAGGCAAGATCTTCTCCCAGGCAACTACCTCAGATGCTGTAGCTTTCATGTCTAAACTATACAGGATTCTCAACCCATCTTCCCTTTCCGAAACATATCCTATATCATACAACCCAGATTGGTCATAAACATAGATGTATTTTATTTGGTTTTAATTTTTATTTATGAATAGGACTAGAGATGAAACTCAGGGTTTTGCCCATGCTAGGTGACTGTTCTGTCACTGTGGTATGTCTCAAACTCTGTATGTGAGCTTTAAAAATAAATGCCTGTTAAGTACACAAACCAGACCCTTCTATTTGTGTGAAAACAACAGGGTCATCTAGGATTCCTGTTGGACACATGGGTCAGATCCAGGATGACACCACACCCCCAGCACTCCACCTTTCTCTGTAACTCTGGTTTCACCAGGAACCTTGGGCCACAACTCTTAACTGCAACATCTCCCCATGCTTCAGAGAGCTTCTGGGTAAGATTAACAAGTCCATCTCATCCACTCTTCACTTGCTGGAGTCGGAATACTCTGAGGACCATGCTCTAGTTTGGACACTCAGGATCCATTGACTGGCTTAGGAATAACCTGTTGAATTAAATGCACAAAACACATGTCTACTAACAGCCCAGAGGGCTCACTCAGCTGTTACAGCATCATGAGAAGGCAAGTCTGCCTCTGTTATAGAACCTTGCATAGTGGGAATTCCTTAGTCAACAGACTTTGATATTCATGATCACAAGCCATCTGGTAAAATTCACTCTCACCCTGTGGCTGCAGTTAGCCATTCCTGCAAATAGCAAAAAAATCCACCTGAAAACACTAAAAATATCTATAGTAGACATCTGGAAGCCAGACCGCTCATCCCTTGTGTATCTATATCTTGTTCCATACCTTCAGTTGCTTACCAATACTTCAGATAGCTGAGCATCCCTCTGCTCCCAACACACCAATTTGGCACTAGAAATTCAGAATTAAGTAAAATATTATTTTTATCTTCGATAACCTAATCATGTGGCAACCCTGTAGGTGATCAGCAAGACTTAGGAACAATGACTTCTATATCCCCCACCTTCTCTTCTTCATGTCTTCTTCTAATGTCTTAAACTCAAAACCTTCTACTACCCAGTGAGGATCCTTTGCTTGTCTGCCCCATAAGGATATAGCAGTCAGTAAGAAGGTCATAGACTAGTTAACCTCAGGTACAAAGGGTGGTCTCTAGTCTCTACCTGCATGTGTGGATCTGTGAGTCAGGCAAGTCATATACTGGCTGACCTTCATTTCCTGGCATGACACAGGCCTGCTGGTTACTGCTCATGCCTTTCGGTCTAAGTATTTATTGATATGTGAGAGAGTTCTGCAAGAATCCAGAGTAATGTAGACATGAAACAGTGAGACCAGACAATGCCCTGGAGCTCCATGGAAGCCAACTGGATGTCAGGATGGACGATCCTATGAGATGATAGCCATGGTCATAGGATCTTTGGTCAATCTTGAGAAAAATGTAGATGCTCTCCAGAAAAATGTGCCAACATGGAAGGGAGCTGCCAGATTCCTCTGATGACCCATTTCTCGGAGATGAGAGAGCTCATGGGCCCCTAAGAGCTGTAGCTGTAGACCTCAGCAGCTGGGGCCACAACGCAAAGAAGAAAGCTTGCCACAAGCCTAGAAGCCACCACCGGGCACAGACGCCCTTCTTCACCCTGCTCTTCTGAAGATGGCCATGTGTATTTACATCTTATCGTTTCTTCTAGAGAAACGAAAGAGACCCATCTGCCCAACCACACTCCGCTTCCAGGAAACCAAAATGAGAGCGGATGTTGTCTGTCATGGCTCGGTCTCTCTCTCTCTCTCTCTCTCTCTCTCTCTCTCTCTCTCTCTCTCTCTCTCTCTTTTTGCCTTCCTTTCATGCAAGACTCTATTTTTGTTATTGTATTCTTACAAGATACTCTTGAGAGATATTTTCTTTTCTCCCTCCCCATGTCCCTCCTGAGTTGTCCAAGGCCTTGACCTGCAGAAGGAGAAGTAGATACTGATGAAGCCATTTAGCCATAGGCAAGTTACCTTGCATACTCCCTCCCTCACAGCCCTTCAGAATGATGCCTAGAGGGCTCCTATAAGGCTGTGCCCCTGCATCTTAGGGGATGCTTGACAGTTGCTGAGCCTGCTGTGGGACATGTGGCCTCAAGTCCTTTCCCTTCATGGTGCCTGCTTTATGCCTTCTACCTTTTCATACTCTCTTCCCCATGTAACTCTAATTGTCCTCACAGACTTGTTAGCACTACTTGTTACGTCTGCTTTTGGAGTTGAGATGAGGTTGACAGGTAAGAACCAGTGCCTAGGAGGAGAAGCACAACAGGACCAAAGAGTTTCCTGACGGTGAAGATCAGACTCCCAAATTTCTTAGACTCTTTAAAGACATGAACTCTGAGAGCATTTTGCATCTCTCTCCAGGACGCTGCATTCAAGACATTAACACTGATTTCAGGATATGTCCAGGCACTGAGATGCTGCTCTGTCCTGCAACACACATGAAACATGAGCCATTTGTTCCCCCATCTTGAGATTTTTGAAGTATGATGACTCTTGATTTGTCAACTCCGTCAGGATCTACAATGGGCATGATAGCTTGCTCTTCCAGGGAGATACCATCCCCAGCCTCCTGTCAAAGATGCACAAGTTTACACCCTGCAGACACACTAGGGGAGTGACAAGGGCAAGAATTGGTTCTTTAGGAAGTTTTCTTGCACATGGCTTATACATTGCTTCAGAGTTCAAGGCCAATCAGTCTACTTCTCCATTTCCTATTCATACATGCACACACCACATTCTCCCTAGAAGTTTCTCGATTATATGGGCTGTGGGGAGATATAGCCTGGATATCTTAGTCCTCGGGGTCGAGGCAAGTAATCTACTTCAGGATAGAGGGCACTGCATCTGAAGTTGTCACCTTGAAATGAAGAGCTTTTGAAGAATGGTCAAACTCCTAGACTCAGGCTTCTGTCCTTAAACACCCTACTGTGCTCATAGTCAACACTGCCTGGCAAAGCTGTCTAGCTGTTCTGGTTTAATTTCTGTTGCTGCGATAAAATGTCCCAACACAAAGCAACTGAAGGGGGGATGGGTTTTACTTTAGTGTACAATTCCAGGTTATAGTTCATCAGTGTAAGTCTAAGCTAAGAACGGCAAAACATTAGTTATATCCGCTCAAGTGTCAAGAGCCGAGAGAGGTGACAATGCATGTATTCTCACTTGTTTGCTTGTGTTCAGCTCAAAATATTCTCTGCTCTTCCATAATTGAGGATATCCTACCTCTCTTCTCATGAGGGGAAGGCAAAGAATGAAAGGATTCACATTTGGTGCTGAAGATATGCAAGAGAAGGTTCCAGGAGCAACAGAACCCCAAGCCACCCACTAGACCTTCCTTGAGCAGAGAGAGGAGGCCACCTTCAGCACAGACATCAACATAGATGTCCTTCTGAAGGAAAGATCCTCAGAATGTATTCTGAATCAACTTCTTAAAATAGCTATGTTTTCCTCATACAGAGAAATGAAGGGGAGCGACGGAAGGGCCTAGGTCAGCATCTTCTCCGAAGGGGGTCAGTCATCCCATTACCAGTATGTTCTCAAAGGAGTAATATAAGAGCTATTTCTTATCTCCAATCCCACATGTATGTTTGTAACCCACAAAACAAGCCCTCCTGAGTGCTCAGTGCTCAGACAACTGCTCATTTTAAGAACTTACATGTAAGGAAGCTGACATAATTTGAGGAATTCACACCTGGTTCATCGAGTGAGCATTCAAAGCAAGTTCCCATCCATCACACTGTAACTGATGGAGTATCTCCTGTCCACCCTGAAGGGAGGGGACCTCTTGGCTTGATAAAGGTACAGTGAGTAGTTTGGGTCTCAATAACTTGTGAAATCCATTCTTGTATACCTTCGCACATGAGTGAATTCCTTCATTCTGTCATAAACTCGTGAGATGCTTGTAGACCAACATGCAAGTTCTCAAGCTTCAATGTCTTGTGACAACATCATGAGAGAAGGCTCTGTCACTTGTGACTGGCTCATTTCATGACTCCCCCCCTCTGTCTCTCTCTCTGTCTCTGTCTCTCTGTCTCTCTGTCTCTCTGTCTCTCTCTCTCTGTCTCTCTCTCTGTCTCTCTGTCTCTCTGTCTCTCTCTTTCTCTCTCTGTCTCTCTCTCTCTCTCTCTCTCTCTCTCTCCCTCTCTCTCTCTCTCTCTGTGTGTGTGTGTGTGTGTGTGTGTGTATGTGTGTGTGTATGTATGTAAGGCTAGAACCAGACGTAAGATAAGTTCAGTCCATTGGTCTCCACCATTTTTTTTAAGACAAAGTTTCTTATCTATTCTGGATCTCTTGATCCCACAGCAGAGCTGTAGTTACAGCAGCAAGACGTCATTCTCGGCTTCTTAAGGGGTACTGAAGTTCTCAACTCAAGTGCTCACTTTCATGTGTGCCAACACTCTAACAGCTGGGCCACCTCCTCACCCTGTGATGTGCTTTTTCGGTAGAACCAAGGACAAACTGACATGGGGCTTAATTGATTTCCCTTGTGGGGCAGGCCTGAAACAAGCAAGACCATGTGCCGCTATGAAGTAGAGGATGGATCTTACCAGTTTGAGTTTTTTAAGGGGAACTGTCTTATCTCCACCCACCATTTTAACCCCAGGGAGCGGTGCAGCCAGGGATGGCAACCTTCTTGGTCTGTTTGAAGAAGGAGGCAGCCAAGCCTTCCACAGCCACTCTGCATGCCAGCTATAGAGCACTAGAGAATTGTCTTCTTAAATGCTCTTCTGTCCACTGCAACATTAAGCACCCTGTGTGACCACAGTGAACAAAACCTCTGAGGATCCAGAAAGCCAAAGGCAATCATAGGAGCCTGAGATGGAGGCCACGTGAAAGTCAGAATATGTATCCAGACTCTGATAGTCCATTGGAAATCAGTCTGCAACCTGTTTGCTCCTCCCTCTCACATAGATATGAGATACACGCACACATACACACTCTTATATTTGCACATGAAAACACAGATACAAGTATATATTTTCATTTTCACAAAAATATACAGGCACATCCATATGTACATACAAAGACACATCCACACACAGACAAATGTACATAGACATATGTGTATACACAGGCACACATACACATATACATGTACACACAGACATGCAAACATACATATACACACATATAGATACATATATGTATGTATGTATCTATATGTGTGTGTGTATATATATATATATATATGTAAACATACACTGATAGACACAAATACACACCCATACAATGACACATTTAGACACATATAAATGAATACACAGACAGACAGACACTAAGATATATGCACATACACCAGCATGTATGCATATATATATATATATATATATATATATATACATATATACATAGATATGGAAATATAGACATACATGCAGACAAATGTAGGCACACACACATATGTATAATGCATAAGACATACACTTACAAAAATACACCTATATACATGTATACATAGACAAAAAGAGACATATACATACATATACATACATACATATACATACATACATATTCACATGTACACACAGACACACACAGACTCACACAGACACATACAAACATAAATAAACACATCCACACATAGAGGCACACAGACACACTTCTCTAGCAACACAAGGTTTTGTGATCTTCGAGAATTAAAGGTAAGATGACATTTTCTCATCAGAAGGGACCTTCCCTAGCTTCTTTCACAAAGGGAACAAGGACCTTTAACTACATCAGTATTTTTTCTTCTGTCTTTCTTCAAGTTACATAATCAAAGCTGTGCTCAGCTCTGGGTGTCTGGGGAATAGCAGACTTGAGTCTAAATAGCTGTAGAGTCTCTGGCTCCTCTCAGAGGCTGTGGAGCCAGGCCATCACTACATCTGAAGCTCAGCGCTCTGCTCTCTTCTCCACTGTGAGGCAAGAATGACCCTGGTCACCTGGGGAGTGGCTGTTTCTGAGCCTCCTGAGGAAGTAAATGGAGGACAACTTAGAAATCACTTGGTAGACACATGTGGGGGTCTATCAGGAATGTGCTACAGCAGTGGCCCAGTTCTCATTGACCTGGAGGATTCTCATTGACACATTAGAATATGTGATCCGATGAACGTGCACACTACTCCATCAAGATAAAAGTAACTGGTCTAAAGTTATGACCTCATTGAAGCAAGTCACCTGATCAAAACTGTCTCACTGTTGCCTCTTCGTGGAAGGCCTCCCAGATTCAGAGAGGGAGGAAATCTGCCTTGATGGCACCTCTCAAGCCACCTATCCTCAAGGGCCTGGCCATTACTGCCAGTGATGGTGTCCCTGAGGGCATGGGTCCTACCTGGTCATCTGGGTATATGCCCACAGCACTAGTTTAGTGCCAGAGACAAAAAGGCTTGCTGCTTATATACCTGCCAACTGCACAGGAATGTGCACAGGGTCAAGGCTGACCTTGGGATGATGGACAGGACCTATAGCTGTCATCTGGTCAGATTTCCTGCTGTTTCTGTAACTGACCTCCTGAGAGTCAAGTTCCTAGGAGCACAGCCCATTAAAGCCTACAGGAGGTTCATCCTTTTGACCCAGGGCATTCTGTGGATCTTTCTAAGAGATGGGTGTCGTCATCTGCCCATAACCAACTCCATCTTCATCCCTCCTCCCTGGAAGCACTACAAAGAAAAAGAAAATGATTATCACCTGCCATGAATATCCTAGGAAATAATATTGGTAGGAATGGGATGGGAGGGGACCCTCACACAACAGTCCCCAAAAGAAACTCCAGCTTCTAGTGTAGACATGATTTAAATTTTCATGAACAAATCAGCTGGTTTGCACAAAGGAAACAGTGATAGGAAAAAAAAGAAAGAAAACACAAAACACACCACAAACCACAGGGGGGCTGTGTGACCTGGCAGGTTCCCCTGGAGGACCCTTCTGACCAGGCTGTGGTACACACTCCTTGTCACAGAATACACCTTCTGCTCTGGCTAATTACTTTTTAAAATTCATATCTAGAGCCATGGGCTGCCTCGTGGGATTAAGCACAGTATGCTGTGCAAATTGAAAATAAGATAGCTGTTAGGAATATACGCTTGCCTCTATGATTATTGCAGCAAACAAAGGCAAAACATTAATTTACATCTATTATAATAGAGAAACAAAGCCAGAGACACTCCTGGCATCTCGGGCAAGAGATGGATTTGCAAAGGTGATGTTCTCCTGAGACGTGGAGGTGACGCGCTGCGGGGGGTGGAAAAGGGCTGCTGGGATGGGGTTGAGGGGCTGAAGACTCCTCTGGAGGTTGTCACACTCCTTACCTACTTGACGGACAGGACAGGAGAGAAACAGAAAAGATGGAGACACAGAACTGCCTCCTCCCAGCAAGCCAGGAGCAAAAGGGACTTGGTTTCTCTCAAATTCACACCTGAGTTTCTGACAGGACATGTTTCAGACATGGGGTTTTGCTTTTAATCAAAAGACTGAGAGAATCACAAAGAAACTCATGACAATGTGTGCCTTATACTCTTCTGTATATTTTGGGTGGCTATTATATTTTTTGTGTGCTGCAGTCTTTCTATTGTGGCTGACACTTGGGTAGTTTTTCCTGGTCATGGCTGCCGTCCTTGGCATGGATGATATCGAGAAATCTGTCCAAAGTCAAATAGACTGAATAGTGTCACCTAGACTTTTCCTGGGACACTGGGGTGTACCCAGAAGCTTTGTAGTCCCTGGACAGCCATTTCTTGTCTTTTTCCACCTCTCATCCTGGATGCTTTTCACTCAGATAGAGCTGTCTGGTCTCAGAGTCTTTTGGAGCCATGAATAAATGCAGAACATTGCCTCTTTAAGGTCTACCATTTTGTGTTTCTCCAAACCCACATATACAGGTAAGGTATAAGGTGTTAGGTATCGACATATCCCCCCAATAGAACAGTGGTCTGGAGGAGGCAACCCATCTGTTCACAGCAGAGAGACCAGGTCTTCCTTGGTAAGCACTTGGGGCTTATCTCTTAGCCTGGAGCTCTCTGTTGTTTTTCCAGAGGCTTGTCTGTCTTGAACCAGCTGTGATCCAGACCTTCCTGCATCTGGCCTGTATCACAGAGTGTCCCCTGTCCCCCTATGTCAGAGCCTGGTCCTCAGCCCCTGTCAACAAGATGTTGATAAGCCTGTCCTTGTGGTGACAATGCTAACCTTGGCAGAGTATGAGTGGGGACTCTGTGAAGTTGTGGGGTCTAGTCAAAACAGAGTCTTGTAGGATAGTTTTATGACTGGGGATTGAGGGTTACTGAAGAAGCTGTAAAGATACTTGCAATGTTTAATTCTTCCTAGACAAAGAAAAATCAAGCCATGTTATACTCCATTCAAGTATTCAAAGCAGACTCTGAACCAGGCATGTGTACCCGTCGTGAAGTCCTCTAGTGCTAAACACTCTGATGACATCCCTGTCACTCAAAGGGCATAAATCTTAGGAGGAAGTGAGCTGCTTTCCAGTCTCCACAATGTTACCTACTCATTGCAATACCTTGATGAATCACCAGGTCTCTCGGACCCTTTGTTTCCTCTTCTGCCTCATGAACTCAGGACAAAAATCACCATTGTATTCTCCACCCTTATGGCCAAGGTTGGGGCTTTGAGCAGTGACATTAATTTGTAGCAGGGAGGAGGGGTTTTCCTAGGATGAGAGAGGGTGAAGAGGAAGAGGGTAGGCAAGGTCTCTGTACCAGGCTTCTGGATCTTCAGGAAGTCGAAGTGCAGAGAGCATTTACATATTGGAAATAACTCTGTGTACCTAGATAAGATTGTGCCAGTAATAATAGCCAGAAACAGTTCGTCACAAACCCCGACCCCTGTTGCTTTGTGATACAAAGGAGAGTTCACACTGCTAAGTGTGGAAGATGCGCAACCCTTCTCTGAGGTCCATGGCTCTCTTTGAAAGAATTTTCTTCTGGCTGTTGTGGGAGATCTGTTTGCTCCTGCCCTGCAGCAGTTCATTATAGATAACCCCAACTGATTAATATTGCTTTGACTTTAACGTTGACATGAAAGAAAGAAAAAGATAGTGCTGGAGAGGTAAAAATCTCCCCTCTAACACTCAGTGCTCAGCTATTTTTAGCTCTTGGGTTGGATGCAGAAAAGAAGGGAGGCATTTAAATTAAGAAAAAAAAAATGACAGTGTTGATTGTCTAAAAGTCCTGGCTGTCAGGTTCGAAAGTCATCCTGGTAGACCCTTTGTGATAAATAACAAATTGGTGATTTCCTCCAGACCCACTGGAGGTGGCAGTGTCTGAGGATGCTTTGAATGGGTGGGTATGAGCTGGCTGTTCTGCAGCAGGAGACTTTCTGACACTAGTTACAGATATGTAGGTTTGGAGGGACTGCAGCCAGGCAGTGTGGCCACATTCACCTGTCTACTGAAGCTACACAACTGGAGCAAAGGATGCTGGGATTGAATTGTGTAGCCAGCCATGGTGGGCACCCAGGACCCTGCCTCTTTCGGTGATCCTTGGTGTGTGGATCTGCAAAAGGATTTGAATGGTACATGCAACATGGGGAGGTCCAGAGGGTGGAGATAATGGGAAATGGGTATGCGGCAAGCAACTCTCCAAGGGGTCTTAGCACAGTGACAGGTGTCAGGAGTGTAGAGTTAGCAGACAGCCACAGTAACTTCTTAACATGGAATCCACAGGGGAATCCAGCAAGAGATCGTCCAGTGAGTTTCCCATTGTTACTCAGAGTTAATGAGTAAGTTGCTCCACCTCCCACCTCTGTTTCCGTATGCTTTGCTGCTCAGGTGCCATCCAAGGCCAGAGTTTTACTCTGCCAGTGAGTGACAGCAGGCCCAGCTCTACTCACACAATTGTCCCAGTCGCCATACTGGGACAATGGACACATCCCACAGGACGGGAGCATGAAATCTAGCCCTCTGAGGGGTGATCAGGCCACTGAGAATAAAGCCAGTATGAACTTAGACACTGAAACTTATCAGGAGTTATTTCCTGACACGCGTCTTCCCTGTGCTCTGTCTCCTGGCACAGGCATCTTCTGGTACTTCTGGCTTTTGTCGTTATTGTTGTTGTTTTGTTTTTTCTCTAAGGTCCTACAGAGACTAGAGTGTGTGGATAAAGGTGTGTGCATAGAAATGAAGACTAGATAGTGGGGGGGGGGACTAGCAAAGGAGAGGAGGGAAGGAAGAGAACTTTTAAGAGGAATGGAGTGGGACAAATTGGTGTGTGGTAGGAGTCACCTTATAGACACATCACAACATTTCATAGTTTTTGAAGTTAATTGTGTATTTATATATTCATATATATGTGTGATGTGAGAGTCTATGGGGGACCATTCATACCACAGTGTGCTTGTGCTGGCCAGAGGACACACTGCAGGCATCTCTTCTCTCTTCCCTTCTACCATGTTGGCCAGGGGATGGAACTCAGGTCTTGAAGCTTGGCAGCGAGAACCCTTACCCACTAGGCTGTCTTGCCAGCTCTATCTTTTTTTTTATCAGTTTGAGTCATGGAGTGGTAAGTTTGCTATTCTCTCCATGATATTGTGCACATGAAAGTCATCTGATATTTACAGGATTACAAGGGAGTCTTTGCATTCATCTGGGTTGGCAGCGGTGACTTTTATCACCCCAGACTAACTTTATTCTGTGTAATGCATGCACCATATTCTCTACCGCTTTCACTCAGGCACATTGAAAAGAAATCTGGATTCATTTAAGAAACAATAAGTAAATAAATATAACATGCACTGGCTTTTAGGAGTGTAATATTTAAGGTGTAAGACTTGCTCTTATATGCACAGACACATATATGCATTGTACATCACATAGATAAAGCCAATGAATATAATAATCACCTTGTCTAGTTACCAGTGTATGTATGTGTGTGGTACACATGTAAGTGTTGTGTGTATGCATGATAACTGAATATTCATGAGTATTATTTGAATATGTATGTGTGTGCATGAATGTGTATGGATATGTGTGTGTGTTTGTGTGTATGTGTGTGTATGTGTGTGTGTGTGTGTGTATGTATGTGTGTATATGTGTGTGTAACTGCGCCTCTTTCACTGTGTTCAGGTCCAAGTTGGGTAGGAGCCCACATACATTCTCCTAGCCTCTGAGGTAATCTCAGCCCAGGTAGGACCCTCAAATCTTTGCCTGGCTTGGGACTTTGTCTGGGTCTATAGCCTCGAATCCAGAGAGGGATTTCTGAGGTGAGGGCTCTATGGAGTATGGCATCATGCTTAACACATCCAAGGTCAGCATAATTCTGGTCTGAGAAGGGAATGCTGCACCAGGCTTTCTGAACAAATTAAGAGCAAAGACCAGGTTCATCAGGGAACCCTCCAGAACCTCTTTGTAGCAGTCTTTGATCAGGCCGTTCCTGCTGCTTATAAAAGGTGTTGGCACTGTGCCTGGTTAGAATTGGACTTTCAGTTTGTCTGCACATAGGGGCCCTGTTTCTAGAAGTCCTGAAAGTACATCTAGCAAGATACCCTAAAGCTGGGGTAAGAGCTCCAGACTCCAGAATTATGAACTTTACTAAGAGGAGCAGAGTCCTGGGGGTTAAAAAAAAAAAAGGTGTTTCTCAAGATGGATGCAGAAACTGAGTTTCCAAAGATGAGGTTTGCAAACAGATAACCCATCATCCCTACTTCCCTCCCCTGCCTTCCCCGTCATTCCCAAAGGGATGCACGGGCAGAGAAGGCTAGCTTGGTTTGCTTTGTGCTGCTACTGCAAACACTGGACCCTGTTGTATTATTATGAAGGAAAGGGGCTTATCAGTTTTGGAGATACGAAAGCATGCTGCTAACATCGGTTCTGCCCAGTGTACCAGGATCCATTCTGCCCTGGAAGGTTGGATGAGACTAGTATCAGAGAGATGGAAGGCTATGCAAAGAGGTCAGAACAGGAAGCAAGAGAGCTTGCTGAGAAACCCCAGGTCTCTTTGCAGTTGATTCTCCTGTGGGAGCTAACCCACTTTGTCAGATCAGAGCACACCCCTTCTAAAGGCGGTACCCCTTGTCTCCCATGCATCCCATGAGATTCTGCCTCTTAAAGTCCCACCACCAATTAATACCCCTCCCCCAGGGGACCAAGTCCCCAGCATGAGGACTTTTAAGGAGACACACCCAAGGCCCATTCAGACCTCAGCAGAAGCCTCACTCACTGTCTAATAGAGGCAGAAACAAAGCTTTGCATTAGGGAAGCCTCAAGGCCCCATCTCTTTGCCACAGCCAGCCATGCATCACTTCTTTAGCATGAAAATCCACCCGTACTTTCAGCATTACTGAAAGCCATTTTGTTGTGGACATGGGGTAAGCCCAGACCCATCACCGTTATTCTGGCTCACTTACAACCCCGTCATCAGCCAGGCTTTCTGCACCTGACTCATGTCCGAAAGCGAGGTCCCTTCTATATATTTAGACAGATTTGTATCAACATTGCATTGTTACACTTGACTTCCCCCTTTTTTTTAATTATGTAAAAAAAAATCACATTAAGCCGAATCTAATTACTGCAATGTATATTAGAAGCAGGGCACCATCAAAATTTTATTTAAATTAATCAGGTTTTGATTTAAGATATTAAATTCAAATTAATCATGTAAAAATGGAAATGATCCTTGACGGGTTTCCAGCTGTGACTTCAGTCTGTTTCCTCGTGAGTCACTTTCGGGATGTCTTGGGGGGAACATTACAAAAATTCACGCCGGAGCTATTTCAATTACAGTTATTTAGCAGGACAGATGTAAAGAATATGGTATAATTAAGAAGGAGCTGATGACATGGTCACACATTTTCAGGATTAAAAGTGAAAAAAAAAATAACCCTGCATGGGCTAGAATGAAAGCTGGCCGTGTTGCCCAGGTTCAAACGCAATGGGGCAGAGCATTCATTGCAGACAGACTGAGGACGGCAGAGGCACGGACTTTCTTCTCTGAAGCTATCTGCACCCTCCGACTTGGGTTTCAACTTTGAAGTTTCATTAGCAGGCTGCTACTAACCGATATTGCAATTCTTATCGCTCCTTAAATTATCTTCCCCCATGGCTATCATAGCCGTGGACTAATTTGATTCCAGGGCTATCAAAAAATATCTCTGAGAGTTAAAATAACCCTTGAAGACCCATCTGAAATCAAATTGCACATATTGGCATGTGCGATGTTGCTTACAGAGATAACTTATTATTTGTACTCACCTGTGATTATATCAATATCTCCTCTTAAATGAATGCTAATTTCTCATATTGATAATACGTTTCGTGGGGTCATAGAATGCTTGTGCGTACCTTAACCCGATTTCAGATGGAGTGGGCGGTGGTGCTTTGTTCACAAATGCTTTATAAAGAAAGCATTTGTGAAGGCTGTGTGGCTTACCCTGAGCCTTGCAGCTAATTAGAAGCTGTAGTACCCCCTCCACCCCCGTTTCTGTTTCTCCCAATATTCTCTAGTGATGCACCTACCTCTGTAGTGGCTCATCTCTGGAGAAGGCTGGCTTTCAAGGCCTTCAGAAGCCCTGACAATCATAACACATCTTCAAGGACCTAGCAGCATGCTTGGTCAGAACAGAAAAATTTGCTGGGTGACTGTGATACTGGGCCCCCAGTCTGTTTCCAGTGTTTTGGCTGAACCCCTGGGCAAAATCTGGGCTAGGGGCTTTCCAGCCCCAAGACATGACTCATGACTCACGTTCAGTTTCCGAGTCTTCAGCCAATGATCAGTATTTCCATACAGTGAGCAATGCATGTGTCCTCACATCCTCTCGGACAAACAACTCTGTTCTTTCACCTGGGCCCTCTGCGGTCCTCTGTCTCCACAGGAGCCTAGTGACTATGGCTGTATGAGCCAGCATCCACCCCAAGCTTGGAATGAGTGAAGCATTCCTCGGTCCGACTTCCACCTAGCCTCAGCAGCTCCTCCTGCCAGGCTGAGTGAATGTCCTTCCACACTGCCTTTTCCTCTGGAAAGATGACCTCATAGCATGGATTGCAGCTCTGCATGCAACCTTGTGTCTCACAAGTGGCCTTGGCTTAGGAAACCGTAGGGACTTTTTTTTTTTTTTCTGGTTATTAGAACCACAGTTCTAGTGTGGGACTCAAAAACCCAACAGGAACTCAGAAAACTTGTGCTTAATGAAGAAGAAGAAGAAAAAGGGAGGAAAACACAAAAGGAATGGAGGGGTGGACAGATGAGTAAGTTTTCTAAGTTTATCCCTAGTGCTCAGTGTGGAAGCAATCCTTGCTTTATCCAAGACTTCCTCATGGGATTGTCTACCGAATGAGTCTATACACTCCATGAATTAGGAGTCCCATATTAGGGGTGTGTGTGTGTGTGTGTGTGTGTGTGTGTGTGTGTGTTGGTGGGGAAGCTGTAGAGAGTAGATGTGCTAATTAGTGAGGTCCAAGTTCCCATGTAAGAAAAATACATGTAATGAGTCTTTTTCAAAATCACATTTTACAACTTAAAACATTGAGTCAGGTCCGAAGGTGACATATGTCTTGCTCTTTGTGGAAATCAAGGTTTGTCTGTCTGTGCTGACTGTCCAGATACCCTGTCAATTGACTTACAAGGGGTCAAGTATTACAAGGTCAAAAGACTAATTTTTTTCTCATCTCAACTTCCTTTAGTTTACTAGTAGTGCCTTACACTTCTACTCCGGCCCTGTGTAACCTGGCAGACAGGAAAAAAAAATGGTTTTTAGCCACTGAAGAAGAAATGTCTCTCCTGGGATTCCATTTCTCCCTGAAAGTCACAGATTCATTTAGGACCATGCTACTTTTCCTTGAAGGTAATGGGACCTAGACCTCAAGACCATGGCTGTGACATTTGCTTCTGTCTTCAGAGGCCTGGTGGGAGCTTTTCCAAAACGGGCCCTTCAGCACTGCCTTAATGGGACTCAGAGTCCCACTGGATATGTTCTGTGTGGCTCTGGCTGTCCTGGGACTCAATCGATAGACCAGGCTGGCCTCCACCTGGGAGATCTACCTGTCTCTGCCTTCTGAGTGCTGGGGTTAAAGGTGAGTGCCAGCACCACCCAACACCATTGGATATTCTCTACCCTTGTTCTACCAAGTTTCTGTGGAATGCCTTCTGCTCCTCACAGAGGCCAGTTAGAATCTCAGTTTGGTAACACCCATGCAATTTCTGTAAACTGCAACGGTAATCTCTTCATCTGAGAGTCATGGGTAAGCACGAAACCTTTCCTGTCATGACATCATTCCCTTGCCTTTAGATACAACCAGCCAGCTTCCATCACAGGGCCTGAGTTCTGTTTATTACCCCTGGCTAGGATGGACCCCAAATGGTCAACACTACACTTCCCTCAGAATGTCGCCAAGATCCCTTGTCTGGGAGCCCTGGTTGTTCCCTATTGCTCCCGACAGAGTCTACTGTCATGTCTGGTTTTATTTTTCTTCATGGTGTTTATTTCCTGAAACAGCATTTTTTACTTATTAATGTCTCAGCTGTCTTCTCCAACTCCATTCTTGTTCTGTCCTAAATGGTGGGCCAGGTCATGGATGCTCCCCAAACATTTCCTGAAGAGATATGTATGCTTGAAATGTGCTACAAATCACCTTCTCTTTGTAGAGCTCCCAGGCTCCTTTGAGAAGCAGGAAGCGTCAGCGGTGTCCACTTATATCTGTCAAACAAGAAGACTGAGCACCCAAGAGTGTGTGTGCACATGAGAGGAAAAATAGCCCAGGAAACACAAGAAAAATCCACAAGATCACAGATGAAGAAAACCTGAGGGAAAGAGAGTCAGAGAGAGACCCCGAGCTGGAGAGAAACAAAGATGAGAGCAGAGACCCAAGGAGGGGAAAAAGGCACGTCCAGCCCTGCATACAGAAGTGGACAGCTGAGGCCAGGCCCAAAGCCTCAGGCCATGCTTCTCCAGCATGCCTGGCACCTGCCCACAGGGACTCTTTATTACATCATCTCCTCGCCCTTTGGAAGCCGAGTGCCACCTTATTTACTTGGATCTCCTGGTCAGCCCTGAGCCCTTTGTGAGTGGCAACATCCCTGAGTGCTCCCCTAGAGACCCGGGTGTCCCCTGTAGCACCAGGTCAGGGACAGCCAATTACCACAGAAAAAGGTCTTGGTGGCTCCTGCTAATTGCTGTGGCCTCAGCAGGTCCTTAATTCTCTCGTCCCTCCTCCCCAGCCCCAGTTCCCAGGGGCCCTATACTTCTCCAAGCACAGATGCAAACTCTGGAGAGATTAAACTTTTACTGCCTCTTTGCCCAGGGCCTGCGAGTCATCACAAAATGTCTAGAGAAGTGAGGGTGCTCCCCACCCCCGCCCAGAGTACCTCATCTTTGGGAATCATCCATTCATGCCCACACCCCAAACCGCTTCAGGTTAGCCTTGCCTGAAGGAGGCTCCTGCTCCTCTCTGACACTGGGCCTCAGCCTCCCAGGAGCTCTCAGTTGGCTGAGGACACCACAGACCACAGTTGCATGGACCAGACCTGTAGTCAAAGCTACCCTATTTGTCAAACTGCTGTGACTGCCACAGTCCCAAGCTGCTGAAGGGACACAGCTCTGAACTGAGCCTACGGATTTGGTCTGTGGTCCCAGTCTCTGTGCAAAGCTACCCTTGGGGTCAAAGTAACACCTAGGGATGGAATGTGTTTCTACAGATGCAGCAGTGAACATGTTTGTTCTCACCGTGAGGGGGCCATGAGCTTTAGCTATAGACTTCAAGGAGTTTTAACAATTCAGGTCAGGTTTTACCCACAGAGAAATGATAAGAAGCTTTGAAACCCATTTGACTCTGAGATCACAGGCCAGTCACCAGCCGAACGGCCTGAGAACAGCTTTCTTTGCTCCTACTGCATAGATGGTAACCCAGGGGTGAGGGGAGCTTCTGTTTATAAGCCAGCTCTTCAGAAGTGGTAGGTGTGTGCAAAGCAGAGCTAGTCCACAGCAATGGAAGGAGGACCTCTCTGCTGGCCTGGTTGACTTGCTTCACGCATCTCATTGTCTTTGTGGGGGGGGGGGGGGGGGCGGTCACGTGGCCTTGGTCTGCACCAGTCACTCTGACCTCCTTTTATGGAAGGCATCTGGGATTGAATCAAAGCATCACCTCAGGGCCAGACGTTACACAGTGTCTGGTAATGTAGCCAGGGGCTGTAATGACCTGGAAAAACCGATAGAAGTGGCCATTGCGTTAGACCTATATTAAGCAAGTAGGGCTATACACCCTGGGCACTCAGTGAGTGCTCACTCAAACCGCTCAAGTCTGGCTCCAGCCAGGTCCAGCACCATCATTCTGAGCACATTAGAGATGTGCCTTCCATTGCCCTCTGTCAGAACTAACACAGTGCAGCTGGGAACAGGGAGGCTGGAGTCCCTGGAGACATCAGGACTGGGCTTTCCTCGGGACATTAACTCAAACATATCTCCAAGATTTTGGAAGACGTTTTCACCTGCTCCAGGCAGTTCCCAGGGCAGGCACAGTGTCTTCACATTGTGACCTCTGACCTCTGACCTCGGAGCAGGTGTCCAACTGCCCTTGTGGGAAGACAGTTGACTTGTCAAGGCTTAAGAAGACCAGTCACACCTCTCAACTGATAGAGTCTTGACTTCCTTCACCCTTCACCACGTGGAGATCAGAGGTGTGGCTCCCATCCCCCACCCACGTGACAGAGGCAAGGGCAGAAAACAGGTTGGTTGTCACCTAGGAAGGCCAGAGGCTGCGATTACATATGGAGGTACAGTGCTTGCTCGTTCAGGGGCAGGCAGGAAGGAAGATAGTCGTGGGGCTTTGAGGAGCCAACTGTCTGTGACTGTTTGATGCTAGCAGCTAGAATTAAAAACAAAACAAAACAAATAAAAAACAAAACAAATCAAAACAAAACAAAAAAAAAACTAACAACAACCAACCATGCTTTCAGTGCAGTATGGACTCTGGTAATCTTCAAGACATGCTAGTTTGAATTACCTCAGTTATCCAGTCTGTGAAATGGGCTGTTGATACACTCTTCCCAGGACTGCTGGGTTGTAGGATCTGGAGTAGGGGCATAACTCCACAGAGCCGCAGAGCTAGGGAGTTGCTAGTTCCCAAGGTCGCAACTTGGCAAACATCATCCCATTTGAGCCCTTGCTGGCTTACAGTGTCTGTCCTCTTACCCCTGCTTATTAGCAGGCGCATCCAGAGATGGTGTGCTCACAGGATTTGCTCAGGACCACAGAGAACTCCAGTGGGGGGACTCCAGGAGAAATTCAGTTTTGTCAGACTATGAGCAAAACCACCTTAAACTAGGTTGGGAGCTGGGTGAGAGTTGGCAAAGTGCTTGCTGTACAAACATGAGGACCTGTGTTCAACCCCCAGAAACATAGTAATAGTAGTAATAATAATAATAAATAATACTAATATTAATAATGAATTGCCAAAGACTTTGGTGTGGGCTGCAGGTCTGTAATCCCACCAGGAGGATATCTCGGGCTCTCTGGTCAGCCAGCCTAGCCTGCCTGTTTAATGAGTTCCAGGTCAATGGAGAGATCCCATCTCAAAAGAAAGGTGGCACCTGAGAAATGTCCTCTGACTGGTTTGCAAGTATTTGTGCTTGTACAAGTGTCTGTGTATGTCCATGAGCACACGTGTATGTACGCAAGTACACAAATGCATATGCATACATTTACACACACACATACACACACACACACACACACAGAGAGAGAGAGAGAGAGAGAGAGAGAGAGAGAGAGACTTTGTATAGTTAACAACAAAGAAGAAAGCTGATCCTTAGTGTAACACAAGGAAACAATGATTCTTCTTCTCAGGGTCCTGCTCTGAAGCGATAATTACTGTAAGAGTATAATAACTGTCCCTGCTGAGGAGAGCTTGCTCAGTTCCCTGCCCTGGGAAGAAGGTCAAGAAATAAGTGTTGGGTTACTTTTCCTTCATGAAGCAACCTTTCGAGCAGTCTCCATGGTTGAAAGGACAAGGATGAGATGGCCTCTGATACACATCAAGTTCTCTGCCTGGCTCTAGGCCTGGAGAGAGAAGGATGAAGCTTCGAGGCACAGTGACCGGGAGCTGTGTCTTTAACAGTGCACCTGCCCTTGCCTTCTCTGGGCAGAACACAGCAGCTGGGCTGCCCCCCAGGCCCAGGCCTCCTGTTTTGCACAGCCTCTGAAGCCAGCCTGGCTGCTGCCCTGGGAGTCTCCCGGCCACAGGTGAGGTTCCATGGCCCTGGCAATGCCCAGGGGGCCAATCAGGCTGGGCCTGCATGAGGTAAGAATGAGAGTCGCCCCGTGTGCTCTGGGCTCTTTCAGAAATCTCAGCAGATCAATGTCACTGTGGCTTTTAATTACCCCTCCTAGGCTTCATCATTATTTCATGGCCTCTAATACACCCAGCAGGCAGCCTTGGGCATACAGATAAACAGCCACCCAGCATGGTCTGGCCCCTGAGGTGGTGCCCACTGCAGCTGCCCAGCCCTAGGGACAGTAACCTGACAGGGCTCTAGCCTTGCTCAATATAGATAAAGCCTGTGATTAGGAAGAGTTCTTCTGTGACTCTCACTTTACCAAGAACCTACTATGTGCCAGGTGTTGGATCAGAGATTGGAAACACTGTAGTGATCCCCCCATATGATTTCCATAGGCTATCCTCAGTAAAGTCTCTGTCACCCACTGCCTATACACCCTGCCTTTCCTTAGGATAGTAAGCTCAACCTGGGATGATTTTGGCCTCTGGGGACACTTGACAGTGCCTGGAGACACATTTCCCCTTGTCACAACTAGAGGAGAGCTGCTACTGGCTTCTAGTGGGTAGAGGCCAGGGGTGCTCAACATCCTTCAGGGTATAAGCTAGCCGTGCCTAAAAGATGACTGGACAAGATGTCCCCAGGGCCATGGATGAGCAGCTCTAGAAATGGCATATGTTATCCACTACCTGGCCTGGCCAAAGCCATGATACCAGAACAGTAGGCCACACTAGGCAGCTCTTGGTCACATCTCTGTCTCTCTTAACAGCTGTTCAGGACCTAATTTGCCAACAACTCTTCAAGAACCCTGAAGTACCATCCACAGTCATGTTTGTGACAGGCCTTCAAGGGAAATGATTCTTTCACAGTTTTTAATTTTCTTGGGTTCATAGACTCTTTGGCTGGTGGAGAATCTAAACTAGCTCTGTTTTCTGTTTTGAGTGAGTGAGCTTGTTAAGTGCATGGCAAGCAAAAGAAAAAGCATTTATAACTCGTAGCAGATAGAGAGAAGCAGCAGGCGGACAACACAAGCACTGGCAAATCGGGTGCTTGCAGTCTTCAGCGGGGAACACTGGAGTAAGGTGATGCAGGCAGCACGGACCCCACATTGAGCTTTCTCTTCAGGGATGAGTTTCCAGGTTCTCGCTTGCACTGCAGACATTCTGGATAAGCCCCAGAAGTGCCTGCTATGATGTTTTCAACTTCAGCTGTTTTGCTATCCTCTCTACTGGGGGCCCCCCATTTTCAGAGACAGTTTCTCACTGAGCTCAAACAGCACATGAACATTTACTGATGCGATGTCTGTTACAATAGACATGACACACTCTGACCAAGACAGTCTGACATCAAATCTTGTGCCCTCTCCTGCTCAGAAGAGGCCATTCATGCATACTGAACCCACTTTGTTGGTGGCTACGCCGGTGATGTGGGATTTGAACTTTAGCCTTGATTTGAACTTTGCAGTTTTTGTTTTTATTTTCTGGATTATAGAAGACTTTCATGGTCTCCCCATAAGATGCCATTTGAACCTAGATGAGCAAGTGTACACTTTCTTGTGCTTCCTGTTTTTAAAAAAGGAGGGATTTTTCTTTATACTAAAGATAGAGATTGAACTTGACACCGTTGACTTACCTCTGGCTTTCTTGCTGAACTCTGAGTCTCTCTGAACTCTTTAGTGTCCAGGACTGATGCTGGACAGCTGAACTCCAGGTATCTCTTACTAAATGGTGGTGTCTAGGAGTAAACTTTCATTTCTGTTTCTGGATTCTGGTGTCTTATTGATCCCTCATTTCTTTAACTAATTCATCCCAGTGTCTCTGGGTGAACTCTCATTTCTCTGGTAGAATTCTGGTGTCTCTGACTAGACTAAGGCCATTTTGAAATCTGATGTCTCTCTGCCTGAACTTTAGGATCTCCGATTGAATTCTGGGGCCTGACTGAATTCTAATTTCTCTGACTGAACTGTGGTAGCTTTGACTCAAATTTGAAGCCTCTAACTCAAGTTCAGTGTTTCTGGTTGCACCGTAGCATCTGTGGTTGCACTGTGGCGTCTGACTGAACCCTGGTACCTTTGACTGTACTCTGGTTGTGTGCTAGTGTCTGACTAAACCTTGAACTGGATCCTGATGTCTCTGGATGTACCCTGGCATCTCTGTTTGGACTCTGATATCTGACTGAATGTCTCTTTTATGTGGTAAGTACAGTGTAGGGCCATCGACATTTTTTGAAATCCTATCTATTACTGTTCAACAGTTTCCTTTGCTTTCTATGTCTATTGCTAACACTTTAATGCCGACTCCTCACACCTTCTTAGAAACTCTTCAGTGACATTTATACCTAGCTCTCACATCTTAGTTTTCCCCAGAGAGTGGCAATTATTTTTCTCACTGGCCAGTCAGTAACAGCCTCCAAAACCTTGGTTCATCTCTTGAAGAGCGTTCTTCTCCAACTATGATCTCTCTTCCATCCTCTAATGAGCACTGACTCTCTTTCATGTGTAGTTTTGTTCCTTTAAGATATGTGACCAAAGAGGTGGGAACTAAAGGAAAAAATAACTCACAGAGAAACTGCAGGACAATGTGTGATGATTAATTTCCTTCCCATCCTGGAGTCCTGCCCCATGTTGTTGCTTTTCAGTTAGCAACATTCTTTGTGAGAAGAATCTGAGCTCTTGCCCTGGTCACATTTGTGATCTTACAGAGGAACGCCCCAGTTTGGCAGGTGCTTCAATGGAGTTAACCACAAGCCATGGTGTCAACTGGCTAAACACCCACTTGAATGACATGGGACAAAGCTTAGGGCAGCCACCTGCACATCTGCTTACACCAGGACTCAGGAGACAGAAAGGCTAAGTCTGAGTAGGAAGGAAGCAGGGGACCAGGAGTTATAAAGGCTTAGGGATATAAACCATGCCAGTTGCCTGGGACAACTATTTCTTGGGAATCCTCCTGATGGTAGATCCTGAGGGCAGGAAGACACAGCCAACGGCAGCATTGCTCTGAGCTTGAGTTTTAAACATGAATCAGCCTGAAATTGGCTCTTTACAGAGGCTAGTTAAGGAAGTCCATGTTAAGGACTTGGTACAGGAAAAAAAAAAGTAACGAGCACCTCTAGGTAGAAGCCGAACAGCATGCACATGGTCCATTGACTCTGGTCCATGTGTGACCAGCCTGACTCTTGGTGCCCCCACATTAACAGCTAAATGTTCCTATCTAGAAGTACCAAGGTCAAGACGAAGAAGGCAGAAGCATGTCTGAATACCATTGCAGCCTTTGGATGCAGAACAAGTGGTCTGTATGGAAGTGAATGGAAGGCAAGAGAAGCCATCAGCAAAGAGCTCAGAGTCTGTGGGACTGGGTGTGTTAGTCATGGCTGAACTTTCTGAAGAATGTGCTTTTCATTGAAGATCAATAAACACGAGGCTCATGTACCTCTTCCTCTGCAGGCTCACTGTGAGGTAAAGCGTCAGGACCAGAGGATGGCCATGCCAAGCCTACCCTCACCCCACTGATGAGGCCCTGAGACCTGCTTTCTCTTGATAAGGAGTGCCCCCTGCCTTCTCTTAGATGCCAGCACATAACCCCGTCATTGCCAGAGTTCTTGGTCAATGTTTGCTGTAGAACTTCAGGGTGAGTGGTGGATGGAGCAACTTATTATCCACAAAAGAGTCAGGGACGTATTGGATTACCTCAACTCCTAGAAACCGGAACATGTTAAGATTTCTTTTTGAATGTTTTTGTTTGTTTTTTGTTTTTTGAGAAAGACAGTTCCAGTCTCTGTGAGTGCCAGGGCTGTTGCAGAGCCTATACCTTCAAAGGCAGCCGAAGAGTACCCTGGGGATGTCCGGGAGGAAAGAAGCATCCAGGAAGAGTCAAGTGAGAATCCAAAGCACTTCGTCCAATGGGTCCCACTCCTTCCAAGTGATTAAACTGATGATCTGGGGATGATTTATAACTATGATTTTGTTTATTTAATGAACAATAAAACTCCAGAATTTGGCAAGGCAATGAAGATCACCAAAACCAAAATGTGAATGGGATATTGTTAAACCGAGAAGAATGCATCTATAAATCCCATTCTGTGTTCTCACAGGGACTAAAATGAGTGTCCTCACGCTGCAATTATTTTGGACTCTAAAGTCAGTTTCGTAAAATGCTCACGAGGAAAGAAATATCACACAAGACATAATTCTAAAACTTGGGTAGGGATAGAAGAATTTAATTATGGATCTGTGTTTGCATATGGCCTTCTGTTAGTGAGTGGAGCCCAAAGGAAGAGATGATGGTTTTAGCAAGGGAGCGTGCTGCTGAGGTGTCACCCAGCATTTCCTATATGCCAGGCCAGAGGCTGGCTGTCTCAGAGGGGCATCTCCTTTGGTCTCCCCACAGGGTTGGTAGAGTGCTGAATTTTCTGCAGAAAGCAGAAAACAGGTAACATAATTACCCAGAGTCCTTAGCTCCACAGTAGTGGGAAAATTGAGTCGCACACCTAGGCAGGGGCCCAAAACTCCACATGTTCATCTAACTGTCCAACCGGAGTGAGAACAGATGCTAGTGGAAGGAGCTCATGTCATCAAGTAGCTATTTGCCTCATGGCTGGGACAAAACACCCAAGAAATAGCAACTTAAGGAAAGAAGGGGAAAGTCATGTAGAAAGTGGCATGAAGTGGTTGGTCACATTGCATCTGCAGTAAGAAAGAAAAGAGAGATGGATACTGATGCTCAACTCACTGCCTCCTTATTCATTCTGAGCTGAGATCCCAGACATGCAGTAGTCCCACCAATATTTGGAATGTGTCTTCACTTCTTAATGAACTTAAGACATATATGTATATATCTCTTAAGACATATATATGTACACACACACATATATGTTACACACACATACATATATTATATACACACATATGTATATATGTATATATGCATATATGCATGTGTGTATATATGCACATGTGTATATATGTGTGTATATATTCATATATATATTAGTATAGATGTATATATTAGTATATATGTATATTAGTATATATGTCTATATGCATATATGTCCGATGCATATGTATGTATAGGTTATAGGTATATGTATATACACACACACATACCCATATGTCTCAGATATATTTGGATAGCTGTTTCTGTGGTTATTCTAAGTTCTGTCATGGTGACAGTAAAGATCACCCACCATACACACCCACATTCTCTCAGCCCACCATCTCCCTGCCGGGTCTCCATGTTTGGCACCTGCAGAGTGGGCATGGATAGAGCTGACTTAGGAGGGAGGCTATTCAGTATCACCTGATAAAAATGTTGATCTACCACAGCAATTAGCTGTCAAGGTTTGGTTGTTTTTCTTTCTTTCCTTTACTTACTTTCATAGAAAGTGAACCGAATTGTATGTGACTTTGCAAGCAATCAATCACACTTGACTTGCAAAGTGGCTTGCTATCAGCAATAGATATAAATGGATACAAGACTACCAGGAAATGGTCCAAGCCATGGATAGTGGCTGGATGGTGGGGAGCAATATTCAGACATTATGGCAACCCAGACCAAGGCCAATAACTGGGATTCTAGAAGGCAAGTAACTCTGGGACCACTGATGTTATTCACAATGGTTCTCTCATCTGGCCCAGTCACATGATGGGAAAGTGAAGCTAAAGGGGGCTCAATGGCCAGAAAGGCGACACCAGAGGGAGAGAGGCTTTAGTTCAAGCTGGCTCCACTTGGCTATGGGAATTCTAACTAATGCTCCTAGCCTGGGCTAAAACCATTCACAAAGCCTTGTCTGGGCATGTTCACCCTGCTCCTGCCTATGCATTATAGGCTGGCTCTTAAGTGTAGCAGAGCATTTAAGATCACATGAACTCGGGAATCTTGCAAACAGTACTCCACCTTAGGAAGAACTCACACCAAGATGAGTTCATGGGAAGTTCTCCTTGCATCTTCAGTAAGCATGCAGCAAGTTTTCTCTTCATTCCTTCAGGAATAGTCCTTTGTCGTGAGTGTGCTTGTGTTTGTCCTCTTTCGTCCCTGTCAATCTCCCTTTAATTTAACTAACAAGTCATTGACTGTTAGGTGTCTGCTCATTTAAAGTCACCTTGTTTTGTACTCTCTCTCCTCCCTCCCCCTCCCCTCCCCTCCCCTCCCCTCTGCTCCC
>NW_022196912.1:120874705-120875068 GCF_008632895.1 Mastomys coucha | reverse complement strand
TTTGTTTGTTTTGTATTTAGTAGAGCTTAAAGTCTTGGCTCTTACTGTGGTACAAGCCCAAAATAAGAGCAATTTTTAGACGTTAGATTTCATGGTAATTAGGCTGTACTTCTATGACCTTCACATCACCAAAGAATTTTACCTCCATCGCAGCTAAGCTGAGAGTTGGCAGTTCTGCTGCACTGAGGAATGAATTGTAGACACGATTTTTGGATACAGACTTCCTGCTATGGTCAAAGTTATTTGACTTGAGTAAGTGACTTTATTCTCATCCCACAGAAAACAAGGCTATATCCATTTAAGAAATGGTGTGTGTATTAAGATGGTCTATCCATAAAGTCTTTCACCAACTGTTTCAATGAA
>NW_022196912.1:120874002-120874393 GCF_008632895.1 Mastomys coucha | reverse complement strand
GTCAAGCAAAGCATTCAGTCTCACTCTTTGTTGTTCTCTTACAAGCCACTTCCCAAGTTAATGGTCTATGTTTCTTTTGGGTATATAAACAGTTTTGAAATATATAAGCTGTTCTGAAAACCATAGTATAGTGTAAAAACATGAAATAAACAATACTACTAATAGAGAGGCTGAGATAGGAGAAGCAAAATTTCAAGACCATTATGTTGTACAGAAAAAGACACTGTCAAGAACAAACAAGCTGAAGGTGTATATGGATTGTACAATATTGGACCTATTTCTCCAATTACCAAATTAGAGAGACCATGATGGCAATCAACAAGTTTCTAATTCCTCATATTTTTGGATTTCAATCGATTAGGATATGTTGGCAATATTAATTTTCATATTA